>NC_074681.1:2452104-2492104 GCF_029448725.1 Salvelinus fontinalis
TGGTCCTGTATATGTATATATGTGACTGATATAATCTGAGACTGAGGTGGAAGTGATAAAGTCACATCTAAACTTTTTTTCACAGTACTTCTTGAATCCCCTGAAGAAATTTTTCTCTGCGGCAGAAATCGACAAGGTTTTCGTCAACATCCCTGTAAGAACACAGCCCGAACTCTCATCTTTACACAAATGGCGTCTTTTATGGGGGTAGACTTGAGTTTAAGAGTTATGAACTTGTTGTAATGTACACCGTCTGATCTCTCTCTCTCTGTTCACAGGATCTGGTGAAAGTCCATAAGAGTCTGATGGTGGAGGTGCAAGAGTCCATTCTCAACAAGAATGCCTTAAACCTCTACCAGATCTTCATTGCCTATAAGGACAGGTTGGCCTTTGTCATTAATAACACATTCTCTAATGGTGTTTACATACACACACACAAAAATGACAAGAAATAGCCTATTGTAATGTCTCGTATAACAGTTAGTCAGAAGAATATAAATCAGAATCTGGAAAATATCAGAAACATTTCTTCAGGGGGATTCAGGAAGTACTGGGACTGGCTGCTACTCAAATTCACGTATCAAGTATTCAGGTGTCATATACTTTCCTTCTGCTTTGCAGGTTACTCATTTATGGAATCTACTGCAGCCACGTTGAGGTGTCCATCACAGTGTTGGACTTCATCTGTAAGGAGAAAGAGGACGTTCGACTGAAGCTAGAGGTGAGACCTGTTGTTTTTTGATACAGTCTAAAGGGTAAAGGCAACATGGCGGCGAATTATTGATTAGGACCTCTATGGTGAATGATCTGAGGAACTAGCCTCGGCGTGACCAAACAGTGATGTTGCCTAGCGATCTCTCGTGTACCTGTTAATGTAATACTTCATATCCTAATTCGTTGGGTTGTTATTGTTCCCAGGAATGTTCTAAAAGAGCCAACAATGGGAAGTTCACTCTGAGAGATCTACTGGTGGTTCCCATGCAGAGAGTCCTCAAATACCATCTCCTACTACAGGTATGTTTACCACAGTGTTGGTGTTGGAGGGCCAGTAGGAGGCACTCTTTCCTCTGGTCTAAAAAAAATATCCCAATACCCCAGGGCAGTGATTGGGGACACTGCCCTGTGTAGGGTGCCGTCTTTCGGATGGGACGTTAAAACGGGGTGTCCTGACTCTCTGAGGTCATTAAAAGATCCCACGGCACTTATCGTAAGAGTAGGGGTGTTAACCCCGGCGTCCTGGCTAAATTCCCAATCTGGCCCTCAAACCATCATGGTCACCTAATAATCCCCAGTTTACAATTGGCTCATTCATCCCCCTCCTCTCCCCTGTAACTATTCCCCAGGTCGTTGCTGCAAATGAGAATGTGTTCTCAGTCAACTTACCTGGTAAAATAACGGTAAAATAATAATTTAAAAAAAGACACTATACACTAGATACTCTCACAACCACTGTTAGGGGGCTGTGATATACATTTCCACTGGGGGGCGACAGACTCCACGTCTTTTCTCTCTCCACTTTCATACTTCCCTCTCTGAGGAGAGGGAGAGGGAGAGGGAGAGGGAGAGGGAGAGGGAGAGGGAGAGAGAGAATATTTGTTTATTTGGATCCCCATTGTGTGTTGTTTAGAGAGGGGTTGCTTTCAGCAGTCTCTTTTAGAAATAAGGAGAACAAAAGCTCAGATTTCAAAGGAACTGGACATTTCAGTTCTGGCAGGACTCCAATGGGCTGCACTGCATGTATTTAGCAAGCAGACACAGTGATATCCAAGCAGACACAGTGGTATCCAAGCAGACACAGTGGTATCCAAGCAGACACAGTGATATCCAAGCAGACACAGTGATATCACAGTGATATCCCTGCAGACGCAGTGATATCCCAGCAGACGCAGTGATATCCCAGCAGACGCAGTGATATCCCAGCAGACACAGTGATATCCAAGCAGACACAGGGATATCACAGTGATATCCAAGCAGACGCAGTGATATCCCAGCAGACGCAGTGATATCCCAGCAGACACAGTGATATCCAAGCAGAGGCAGCGATATCCAAGCAGACACAGTGATATCCAAGCAGACACAGTGATATCCAAGCAGAGGCAGTGATATCCAAGCAGACGCAGTGATATCCAAGCAGACGCAGTGATATCCAAGCAGACACAGTGATATCCCAGCAGACACAGTGATATCCCAGCAGACGCAGTGATATCCAAGCAGAGGCAGTGATATCCAAGCAGAGGCAGTGATATCCCAGCAGACACAGTGATATCCAAGCAGAGGCAGTGATATCCAAGCAGAGGCAGTGATATCCAAGCTGGAACAGTGATATCCAAGCTGGAACAGTGATATCCAAGCTGGAACAGTGATATCCAAGCTGGAACAGTGATATCCAAGCTGGAACAGTGATATCCAAGCTGGAACAGTGATATCCAAGCAGAGGCAGTGATATCCAAGCAGACACAGTGATATCCAAGCAGAGGCAGTGATATCCCAGCTGGAACAGTGGGTTCCGGTTCATCACGGCTTGGTTTCACTTTCATGCTGTTATAAAACCAATATGATTTTGTTGTGTAGTCCCCTGTAGGCAAACGTCATAGGAAACGGACTGTCCTGTAGTGTAAATCCAGGATAATTGGTGTGTTAATCTAAACCTAATGTTAATGTAAACAATGTGAAGCTGAGCCTGTGTGTGATTATTACTGGTGATTCCCCTGTTGTCTCTGTCTGTTAGGAGCTGCTCAAACACACCTCCGACGCAGCCGACAAGAACAACCTGAAGATGGCTCTGGATGCCATGAAGGTAATCAGACCGTCTCTCTTCTTCTCTTACTAGACTACAATCAGAGAATAGACACTGAACGTTGGACTGTGTGTGTGTTGACCCAGGACTTGGCTCAGTATGTCAACGAGGTGAAGAGAGACAAGGAGACTCTGAAGGAGATCGACCAGTATCAACGTTCCATCGAGAACCTGGTAACATAAATCAGCAGGATTAGACACATCAATTTGTTTCTATTGTTGTCCAAAGTGCAATGCGTTCCCAGACACATACCGTACTAGTCCTCCTGACCCACACTGAACGTGATCTCACTGATATCTTATTAACCACCCCCTCCCATTACCTTCCCACACACCCCTCCCATTACCTTCCCACACACCCCTCCCATTACCTTCCCACACACCCCTCCCATTACCTCCCCTTACCCCCTCCCATTACCTTCCCACACACCCCTCCCATTACCTTCCCACACACCCCTCCCATTACCGTCCCACACACCCCTCCCATTACCTTCCCACACACCCCATCCCATTACCTTCCCACACACCCCTTCCATTACCTTCCCACACACCCCTCCCATTACCTTCCCACACACCCCTCCCATTACCTCCCATTACCTCCCATCCCATTACCCCACTTCCATTTCCTCCCCTTACCCCCCTCCTATTACCCCCACCTCCCATTACCTTCCCTTACCCCCATCCCATTACCTTCCCTTCCCTCCCCTCCCATTACCTCCCCTTACCCCCTCTCATGACCTCCCCTTACCCCCTCCCATTACCTTTCCTTATGCCCATATCATGACCTACCCTTACCCCCCTCCCATTACCTCCCCTCCCATTACCTTCCCTTATCCCCCTCCAATTACCTTCCCTTACCCCCATCCCATTACCTCCCCTTATCCCCTCTCATGACCTCCCCTTACCCCCTCCCATTACCTTTCCTTATGCCCATATCATGACCTACCCTTATCCCCCTCCCATTACCTCCCCTTACCCCCATCCCATTACCTCCCCTTATCCCCCCCATTACCTCCCCTTACCCCCTCTCATGACCTCCCCTTACCCCCTCCCATTAACTTTCCTTATGCCCATATCATGACCTCACCTAACCCCCCTCCCATTACCTCCCCTCCCATTACCTTCCCTTATCCCCCTCCCATTACCTCCCCTTACCCCATCCCATTACCTCCTCTTACCCCCTCCCATTATCTTCCCTTATCCCCCTCTCATGACCTCCCCTTACCCCCTCCCATTATCTCCCCTTATCCCCCTCCCATTATCTCCCCTCCCATTACCTTCCCTTATCCCCTCTCATTACCTCCCCTTACCCCCATCCCCTTACCCCACTTCCATTTCCTCCCCTTACCCCCCTCCTATTACCCCCACCTCCCATTACCTTCCCTTACCCGCTCCTATTACCTTCCCTTACCCCCTCCAATTATCTCCCATTACCTCCCCTCCCATTACCTTCCCTTATCGCCCTCTCATGACCTACCCTTACCCCCTCCCATTACCTTTCCTTATGCCCCTATCATGACCTCCCCTTACCCCCCTCCCATTACCTCCCCTCCCATTACCTTCCCTTATCCCCCTTTCATGCCCCTTTCATGACCCCTGAAGAACCAGCCCCTGGAGAGCTACGGACGGCCCAAGGGGGACGGAGAGGTCCGCATGGTGTCTAATGTTGACAAGAAGAAACAGGACAGGTGAGATGGGATCAGGAAAGGCAGACTGACTACAGGCTGGTTTCCCAGACCCGGTGACTACAGGCTGGTTTCCCAGACCCAGTAACTACAGGCTGGTTCCCCAGACCAGGTGACTACAGGCTGGTTTCCCAGACCCAGTAACTACAGGCTGGTTCCCCAGACCAGGTGACTACAGGCTGGTTTCCCAGACCCAGTGACTTCAGGCTGGTTTCCCAGACTCTGTGACTACAGGCTGGTTTCCCAGACCCACTGACTTCAGGCTGGTTTCCCAGACCCTGTGACTACAGGCTGGTTCCCCAGACCTGGTTTCCCAGACCCTGTGACTACAGGCTGGTTTCCCAGACCCAGTGACTACAGGCTGGTTCCCCAGACCCTGTGACTACAGGCTGGTTCCCCAGTCCCAGTGACTACAGGCTGGTTCCCCAGTCCCAGTGACTACAGGCTGGTTCCCCAGACCCAGTGACTACAGGCTGGTTCCCCAGACCCTGTGACTACAGGCTGGTTCCCCAGACCCTGTGACTACAGGCTGGTTTCCCAGACCCTGTGACTACAGGCTGGTTTCCCAGACCCTGTGACGACAGGCTGGTTTCCAAGACCCAGTGACTACAGGCTGGTTCCCCAGACCCGGTGACTTAAGGCTGGTTTCCCAGATCCACTGACTTCAGGCTGGTTCCCCAGACCCGGTGACTACAGGCTGGTTTCCCAGACCCAGTGACTACTGACTACAGGCTGGTTTCCCAGACACAGTGACTACAGGCTGGTTCCCCAGACCCAGTGACTACTGACTTCAGGCTGGTTTCCCAGACCCACTGACTTCAGGCTGGTTTCCCAGACCCAGTGACTACTGACTACAGGCTGGTTTCCCAGACCCAGTGACTACTGACTACATGCTGGTTTCCCAGATCCACTGACTTCAGGCTGGTTTCCCAGACCCAGTGACTACTGACTACATGCTGGTTTCCCAGACCCACTGACTTCAGGCTGGTTTCCCAGACCCAGTGACTACTGACTACATGCTGGTTTCCCAGACCCACTGACTTCAGGCTGGTTTCCCAGACCCAGTGACTACTGACTTCAGGCTGGTTTCCCAGACCCAGTGACTACTGACTACAGGCTGGTTTCCCAGACCCAGTGACTACTGACTACAGGCTGGTTTCCCAGACCCAGTGACTACTGACTACAGGCTGGTTTACCAGACCCAGTGACTACTAACTTCAGGCTGGTTTCCCAGACCCACTGACTTCAGGCTGGTTTCCCAGACCCAGTGACTACTGACTACAGGCTGGTTTCCCAGACCCAGTGACTACTGACTACATGCTGGTTTCCCAGACCCAGTGACTACTAACTTCAGGCTGGTTTCCCAGACCCACTGACTTCAGGCTGGTTTCCCAGACCCAGTGACTACAGGCTGGTTCCCCAGACCCGGTGACTACAGGCTGGCTTCCCAGACCCACTGTCTATAGGCTGGTTTCCCAGACCCACTGACTTCAGGCTGGTTTCCCAGACCCAGTGACTACTGACTACAGGCTGGTTTCCCAGACCCAGTGACTACTGACTTCAGGCTGGTTTCCCAGACCCAGGCAATACTAACTTCAGACTGGTTTCCCAGACCCAGAGACTACTGACTACAGGCTGGTTTCCCAGACCCAGTGACTACTAACTACAGGCTGGTTTCCCAGACACAGTGACTACTGACTACAGGCTGGTTTTCCAGACCCAGTGACTACTGACTACAGGCTGGTTTACCAGACCCAGTGACTACTGACTACAGGCTGGTTTACCAGACCCAGTGACTACTGACTACAGGCTGGTTTCCCAGACCCAGTGACTACTGACTACAGGCTGGTTTCCCAGACCCAGTGACTACTGACTACAGGCTGGTTTCCCAGACCCAGTGACTACTGACTACAGGCTGGTTTCCCAGACCCAGTGACTACTGACTTCAGGCTGGTTTCCCAGACCCACTGACTTCAGGCTGTTTTCCCAGACCCAGTGACTACTGACTACAGGCTGGTTTCCCAGACCCACTGACTACAGACTGGTTTCCCAGACCCAGTGACTACTGACTACAGGCTGGTTTCCCAGACCCAGTGACTACAGACTGGTTTCCCAGACCCAGTGACTACTGACTACAGGCTGGTTTCCCAGACCCAGGGACTACAGGCTGGTTTCCCAGACCCAGTGACTACTAACTACAGGCTGGTTTACCAGACCCAGTGACTACTGACTACAGGCTGGTTTCACAGACCCAGTGACTACTGACTACAGGCTGGTTTACCAGACCCAGTGACTACTGACTACAGGCTGGTTTACCAGACCCAGTGACTACTGACTACAGGCTGGTTTCCCAGACCCAGTGACTACTGACTACAGGCTGGTTTCACAGACCCAGTGACTACTGACTACAGGCTGGTTTCCCAGACCCAGGGACTACTGACTACAGGCTGGTTTCCCAGACCCACTGACTTCAGGCTGTTTTCCCAGACCCAGTGACTACTGACTACAGGCTGGTTTCCCAGACCCACTGACTACAGGCTGGTTTCCCAGACCCAGTGACTACTGACTACAGGCTGGTTTCCCAGACCCACTGACTTCAGGCTGGTTTCCCAGACCCAGTGACTACTGACTACAGGCTGGTTTCCCAGACCCACTGACTTCAGGCTGGTTTCCCAGACCCAGTGACTACTGACTTCAGGCTGGTTTCCCAGACCCAGTGACTACTAACTTCAGGCTGGTTTACCAGACCCACTGACTACTAACTACAGGCTGGTTTCCCAGAACCAGGGACTACTAACTACAGGCTGGTTTCCCAGACCCAGTGACTTCAGGCTGGTTTCCCAGACTCAGTGACTACTGACTACAAGCTGGTTTCCCAGACCCAGTGACTACTAACTACAGGCTGGTTTCACAGACCCAGTGACTACTGACTACAGGCTGGTTTACCAGACCCAGGGACTACTGACTACAGGCTGGTTTCCCAGACCCAGTGACTACAGGCTGGTTTCCCAGACCCAGGGACTACTGACTACAGGCTGGTTTCCCAGACCCACTGACTTTAGGCTGGTTTCCCAGACCCAGGGACTACAGGCTGGTTTCCCATACCCAGGGACTACTGACTACAGGCTACTGACTACTACTGACTACTGACTAGCATGTGTGGCTTTCTCAGGCTTCATTATATGGACAGCATGTAAAACAACGTAGGAACTTCTTCATGTGTAATATGACAGAATACACACTGTAAATGAACTTGTATGAACTTGTTTTGGGCGCAGACATATCTTCCTGTTTGACGGGGCTGTGATCGTCTGTAAGAGACGAGGAGACAACTATGAGATGAAGGATGTCATCGATCTCAACTACTTTAAGATCACCAACAACCCCACCCAGGACAGAGAGAGCAGGAAGGTCAGTCCGCCACAGCCAGGTGACATGCGCAGACCTTTGGAGGGGCATGTGCTCAAAGTGAAACCCCCCCCCCCCAAACCCTCCTCCACAACAACAACAAAGTTTAGCCCAAATTCCTTGCATTCATAATTCTCTACTGTTCAAGGAAAATAGGGGAGGGCTATCAGCTGATCGTAGCGACTGTAGAAAATGTAAATTAGCTAACTACTTTTTAATTTGTATTTAACCTTTATTTAACTAGGCAAGAACAAATTCTTATTTACAATGACGGCCTACCAAAAGACAAAAGGGGGCTGGGATTAAAAAATGTAATAAAAATATAGGACAAAACACACATCACGACACCACAACACTACATAAAGAGAGACCTAAAAACAACAACATAGCAAGGCAGCAACACATGACAACACAGCATGGTAGAAAAACAACGTAGCAAAACAACATAACAACAACATGGCAGCAGAACAACATGGCAGCAGCACAACATGGTACAAACATTATTGGGCACAGATAGCAGCACAAAGGGCAACAAGGTATAGACAACAATACATCAGGAGAAACAGCTAGCTAACTGTTAGCTATGCTGTTGTAAAAATTAAACCACTCTTTACCTGTGATTGGAGTTTGTTCTGCTGCTAACATCTACATTGAAGGCCTACGTAAAAAAGGTTAAATTGAACCCTTTCCTGTCTCTGACCACGAGAGATGACATACAACAACAAAAAGCAGCCAGTGTGCCACTACTGCCACTGCTGGTCTAGCTAGTTTGATGAGCAATTCTTTACAGAACAAAAGATAAGAAACTAAAAGTAATATAACAATTTTCTGGATAAAAAAACAAATGCTACCAATCTCAGAGGGCTCTAGGGTTGCCTACCCTGTTGGCTTTCTATCTGTCTACCTGCCTGGCCTAACCTTAACACTTACCTTCACCAACAACCCTGACCAACAACCCCGTCCAGGATAGAGAGAGCAGTTGGCGAAAATGTTAATGACGATAATATAGGATGTTAATATAGGATGTTAATATAGGATGTTAATATAGGATGTTAATATAGGATGTTAATATAGGATGTTAATATAGGATGTTAATATAGGGCGATGTCAAATCAAAATCATGTTAATACAGGGTGATGTAAATCTCTACAGGATTGGTGTCCCGACCTCGGGACGGTTGAGCTAACGTAGGCTAATGCGATTAGGTTATAAGTAACAAGATAATTTCCCAGGACGTAGACATACAGTGGTTCATCCTTTAATAGTTGCAGTGTACTGCAGCACAGCTTGCATGGTGCCGCAGAATTCTATGGCACGTTATTTAAGTGCCAACCACTGGTACCATTAATGCTAGTTAGTGCTAGTTTTACCACCAGAGGGCATCTTTGAGAAGCATTTTATAGCCTTCAATAGTGGCTGTATTAGATAATTTAGAGAATGTAAGAGAATGAGAATGTAAAAACATAGTATGTTTGGGACTGATTTTAAGAAGTGTTGCTTAATGAATTGGATTAATATTAATATTATGGTGTTTTTATTAAAAAAAACACACAAAACACTCTGGGTTTCCGTTAGGATGGAATGGAAAATATGGCGCTGTACAACGTGACAGTTGGGAGTACAGTACTGGGCTGTTTAGCTAAAGAATCCCCGTGTCGTGCGGACGGGAGACCAGGGTTCAATTCCCCAACGGGGAGGAAGGAGTAGGCTGTTCTTGTAAATAAGAATTTGTTCTTAACTGTTTTGCCTAGTTAAATAAAGGTTACACTAGAGCATAACGTTTATACACCCTAATTTTTTAATATTAGTCTAACCAATACACAAACAGAGATTCAGTGTAAATAAAAATCTCATTGATTTATCAAGACCAGTCCCCATGCTTGTCTCAGAGCAGCGCGAAACAGTGTTAAAATAGTTGTAGGCTTTTGCTTCAAATCCTACTGCTTCTATCTTCTATCTTCAATATGCTCTTTAAATAAATAAGACCTACACCACTTTTAACAGCACATTACTCAACACTCGTGAGACTCAAGTCGCCTACGGTAGGGCTGCAGTATATCGGAAAATATGACGTGACTCTCCGCCAATAATTACATATAGAGGATTGGAGGATTCTAAATTGTAACCAAAAGCCACCTCATGGGTCACCTGGTGGCAGCCAGCACGGGTATCGAACCTGCATCTGTAGCAATGCATTTTGAACTGCAGGAGCCCCCATCCACACCGGAGCCCCCATCCACACCGGAGCCCCCATCCACACCGGAGCCCCCATCCACACCGGAGCCCCCATCCACAAAGTATCAAAATACAGAGAGGTGTTGGTATATTGTCCTGCTAATAGACATAATGGGCTATTATAATACTGTACATTGTGTCCAGGTTAGGATAACCAAAACAATTATTTGTTTAAGACTATCAGAAAGAATGTTGTACTTATTTATTTTGATCCAAAGCCATGAATGTCACTCAGCTTTATGTAGGTGCCAGCTGTAATGCTGTGTCATCAACTTGATAATATATAACAATATTTTGGAGGTTATATCATTTTCAAAAATACGAAAGAGAGCGATTGTAATCTGAATCAAGGCCAAAATAATATTTGTAAGGCCAAAACACTTATTTCTGTTTTTAGAGGAAGAGAAACGCTGGGCCAATTGTGCGCCGCCCATAAAGGCCAAAATATACAGGAACTCTAACAAAAAGAATTTGCAGAAACTCAAACGATGTTTAAAATCAATCCTCAGGTTGTTTTTGTCATAAATAATCAATAATATTTCAACCGGACAAAAGCTGTGTCAATAGAAAAGGAGAAACAAGAAAGGCGCGATCCCGATCACACGGTGGACTCATCTCTGGAAATGTTCACTGTCCACTCATTGAAAGTGCTGTATCTCCCTCATTTTTCAGAGTAAAAGCCTGAAACAATCCTTAAAGACTAGCCACATGTAGAAGAAGCCATAGAGATCGTGAACTGGGTCCTAAGTTTTTGTATGGTGGATAAGCTTTCAATGAAAAAACAGCCTTTCAAAAAAAGAGTACTTCCTGGATGGATTTTCCTCAGGTTTTCGCCTGCCATATCAGTTCTGTTATGCTCACATACATTATTTTAACAGTTTTGGAAACTTTAGAGTATTTCCTATCGAAATCTACTAATTATATGCATATCCTAGCTTCTGGGCCTGAGTAGCAGGCAGTTTAATTTGGGCACGCTTTTCATCCAAAATTCCGAATGCTGCCCCCTACCCCAGTGAAATTTTAACGACTCCTATAGAAATGGTAGTCTGTCAGGTACTCAGCAGGAAGGTCTGATTTCTCTATTATTAAAAGAATACCCAGATGGCAAATGCAAAGATCCAGTCTATCTAAAAAAAACTGGAGGCCCCTTACACTTCAATGTTGTGATGCAAAAATACTATCGAAGTGCATAGCACTCTGAATTAAAAGGGTTTCACCAGGTATTGTTCTTCCTGATCAGACAGGTTTTTTACATGGACTATACATTGGAAATAATATACGACAACTACTAGAAATAATAGAACATCATGAAACATCTAAGAAGCCAGGCATGGTATTTATAGCAGGGATGTTAATATAGGAGGATGTTAATATAGGATGTTAATATAGGGGGGTGTTAATATAGGAGGGTGTTAATAAGGGATGTTAATATAGGATGTTAATATAAGGGGATGTTAATATAGGGGCTGTTAATATATGGGGTGTTAATATAGGGGATGTTAATATAGGGGATGTTAATATAGGGGATGTTAATATAGGTGGTGTTAATATAGGGGATGTTAATACAGGGGATGTTAATGTAGGGGGTGTTAATATAGGGGGTGTAAATATAGGGGGATGTTAATATAGGATGTTAATATAAGGGGATGTTAATATAGGGGATGTTAATATAGGGGATGGTAATATAGTGGATGTTAATATAGGGAGGTGTTAATATAGGGAGGTGTTAATATAGGGAGGTGTTAATATAGGGGATGTTAATATAGGGGGTTGTGTATATATGGGGGGTGTTAATATAGGGGATGTTAATATAGGGGATGTTAATATAGGGGGTGTTAATATAGGGCGGTGTTAATATAGGGAGATGTTAATATAGGGGGGTGTTAATATAGGGGGGGTGTTAATATAGGGGGTGTTAATATAGGGGGTGTTAATATAGGGAGGTGTTAATATAGGGAGGTGTTAATATAGGGAGGTGTTAATATAGGGGGGGTGTTAATATAGGGGGTGTTAATATAGGGGGTGTTAATATAGGATGTTAATATAGGGGATGTTAATATAGGATGTTAATATAGGGGATGTTAATATAGGGGATGTTAATATAGGGGATGTTAAAATAGGGGGGTGTTAATATAGGGGGTGTTAATATATGGGATGTTAATATAGGGGGTGTTAATATAGGATGTTAATATAAAGGGATGTTAATATAGGGGATGTTAATATAGGATGTTAATATAAAGGGATGTTAATATAGGGGATGTTAATATAGGGGGTGTTAATTAATATAGGGGATGTTAATGTAGGGGATGTTAATATAGGGGGTGTTAATATAGGATGTTAATATAAAGGGATGTTAATATATGGGATGTTAATATAGGGGATGTTAATATAGGGGGTGTTAATATAGGATGTTAATATAAAGGGATGTTAATATATGGGATGTTAATATATGGGATGTTAATATAGGGGATGTTAATTCTAAGGGATGTTAATGTAGGGGATGTTAATATAGGGGGTGTTAATATAGGATGTTAATATAAAGGGATGTTAATATATGGGATGTTAATATAGGGGGTGTTAATATAGGATGTTAATATAAAGGGATGTTAATATATGGGATGTTAATATATGGGGTGTTAATTAATATAGGGGATGTTAATGTAGGGGATGTTAATATAGGGGGTGTTAATATAGGGGGTGTTAATATAGGGGGTGTTAATATAGGGGGTGTTAATATAGGGGATGTTAATATAGGGGATGTTAATATAGGGGGTGTTAATATAGGGGGATGTTAATATAGGATGTTAATATAAGGGGATGTTAATATAGGGGATGTTAATATAGGGAGGTGTTAATATAGGGAGGTGTTAATATAGGGGGTGTTAATATAGGGGGGCGTTAATATAGGGAGGTGTTAATATAGGGAGGTGTTAATATAGGGGATGTTAATATAGGGGGGTGTTAATATAAGGGGGTGTTAATATATGATAATATAGGGAAGTGGTAATATAGGATATTAATATAGGATGTTAATATTGGGGGGTGTTAATATCAGGGGATGATAATATAGGGGGTGTTAATATAGGAGGGTGTTAATATAGGATGTTAATATAAGGGATGTTAAGATAGGGTGTTAATATAGGGGGATGTTAATATAGGGGGTGTTAATATATGATAATATAGGGAAGTGGTAATATAGGATATTAATATAGGATGTTAATATTGGGGGGTGTTAATATCAGGGGATGTTAATATAGGATGTTAATATAGGATGTTAATATAAGGGATGTTAATATAGGGAGTGTTAATATAGGGGGTGTTAATATAGGTGATGTTAATATATGGGGATGTTAATATAGGGGATGTTAATATAGTTGGGTGTTAATATAGGATGTTAATATAAGGGATGTTAATATAGGGGGTGTTACTATAGGGGGTGTTACTATAGGGGGGTGTTAATATAGGATGTTAATATGGGATGTTAATATAAGGGTTGTTAATATTGGATGTAAATATAGTTGGGTGTTAATATAGGGGATGTTAATATAAGGGATGTTAATATAGGGGATGTTAATATAGGGGATGTCAATATAGTTGGGTGTTAATATAGGGGATGTTAATATAGTTGGGTGTTAATATAGGGGGTGTTAAAATAAGGGATGTTAATATAGGGAGGTGTTAATATAGATGTTGTTAATATAGGGGATGTTAATATATGATGTTAATAAAGGGGGGTGTTAATATAGGGAGGTGTTAATATAGGGGGTTATAATATAGGGGATGTTAATATAGGGGGGGTGTTAATATAGGGGATGTTAATATAGGGGATGTTAATATAGGGGGGTGTTAATATAGGATGTTAATATAAGGGATGTTAAGATAGGGTGTTAATATAGGGGGATGTTAATATAGGGGGTGTTAATATATGATAATATAGGGAAGTGGTAATATAGGATATTAATATAGGATGTTAATATTGGGGGGTGTTAATATCAGGGGATGTTAATATAGGATGTTAATATAGGATGTTAATATAAGGGATGTTAATATAGGGAGTGTTAATATAGGGGGTGTTAATATAGGTGATGTTAATATATGGGGATGTTAATATAGGGGATGTTAATATAGTTGGGTGTTAATATAGGATGTTAATATAAGGGATGTTAATATAGGGGGTGTTACTATAGGGGGTGTTACTATAGGGGGGTGTTAATATAGGATGTTAATATGGGATGTTAATATAAGGGTTGTTAATATTGGATGTAAATATAGTTGGGTGTTAATATAGGGGATGTTAATATAAGGGATGTTAATATAGGGGATGTTAATATAGGGGATGTCAATATAGTTGGGTGTTAATATAGGGGATGTTAATATAGTTGGGTGTTAATATAGGGGGTGTTAAAATAAGGGATGTTAATATAGGGAGGTGTTAATATAGATGTTGTTAATATAGGGGATGTTAATATATGATGTTAATAAAGGGGGGTGTTAATATAGGGAGGTGTTAATATAGGGGGTTATAATATAGGGGATGTTAATATAGGGGGGGTGTTAATATAGGGGGTGTTAATATAAGGGGGTGTTAATATAGGGGGGGTGTTAATATAGGGGGGGTGTTAATATAGGGGGGGTGTTAATATAGGGGGGTGTTAATATAAGGGGGTGTTAATATTTGGTAATATAGGATATTAATATAGGATGTTAATATTTTGGGGGTGTTAATATCAGGGGGTGTTAATATAGGGGGTGTTAATATAGCATGATAATATAGGTGGGTGTTAATGTCGGATGATAATATAAGATATTAATATAAGGGAATTTTAATATAGGATGTTAATATAGGATGTTAATATAGGTAGATGTTAATGTAGGATTATAATATAAGAAATTATGATAGGGTGTGTTAATATAGGGGATGTTAATATAGGATGTTAATATATGGGGTGTTAATATAGGGGGATGTTAATATAGGATGATAATATAGGGGATGTTAATATAGGATGATAAACTGTCTGGGAGGTATAAGTATTTGTAGACAAAAGTGCATAATTGGTGTACATTAATGTCATAAATATAGAAGATATTGAGTTTCTTAATGTAGCCAGGTAATTAGAGGAGGTGGCTAGGCTTGCATATTTATGTTGTATAATTTTTGTAGGTAGAAGGCATATGTTCTGGCCTGACAATATTACAGTAAATTAGATATTGGTAAATTAAGTTATGGTATTGAGTTAGGAAGTCTGATCAACCAAACCACCCGATCTTTCTGATGATACCAACAGATTCCATCATTTTGCTACAGACAAATTGAATATCATCCTTTTCAGAGGAATCTAGTGACATAAAAAAATCATGTTTAAAAACTATTATTGCGCACAGAGTGAGTCCATGTAACTTATTATGTGAATTACTAAGCACACATTTAGTCTTTCTATAACTTATTTAGTCTTGCTATAACAAAGGGGTTGAATACTTATTGACTCAAGACATTTCAGATTTCCATATTTAATGATTTTATTATAATAAAATAAAATTTAAAAAACATAATTCCGCTTTGACATTATCGGCGATTGTGTGTAGGCCAGTGACCCCCCCCAAAAATCGACATTTTATCCATTTAAAATTCATTCTTTAACAACAAAATGTGTAAAAAGTCAAAGGGTGTGAATACTTTCTGAAGGCTCTGTATGTGTGTGTTTGTGTGTGTGTGAGAGAGAGAGAGAGACAGAGCGTGTGTGTAACTTTGCCATTCACTCCCTGTCTTCCTCTCTCCCTCCTCAGTGGTTCTATGGTTTCTACCTGACCCATCAGCAAGGGCAGAGCGGCTTTGAGTTCTTCTTCAAGACCAAGGAGCTGAAGAAGAAGTGGCTGGACCAGTTTGACATGGCAATGTGAGCTGGGCTACGTCTGTACTCTGTTGTCTGTGAAGTGTCATGGTGGTCCTGTGTCTCTCAGTTCGTTCAGCTCCATTGAATGTTTGCTACATTGCAGAACGGTTTGCACTGAACGACACGTTTCCCCCAAAATTGTTCTTGTCCATTCCTGAACAGATTTTGAGGTACATTTACGCTGTTTGGTAGGTGTGGCAGGGTGTGGATTGAAGCAACAAGTGATGTATTTAAAGGGCGACGGTGCATTTCGAGCCCACAACCAAACCCCTCCCTGTCTTTCAACTGGTCGTTCTGTGCAGCACCTTTTCCATTTCATTGAACGTTCAACTACGTTTAAAAAAAAATACTGAATGTGGCTTGGTATTGTGGGTTTGATTCCTGCTGTGGCCACCCATATGAAAAATGTACACTCGCATGATTGTAGTGAATAAAATGATTTGTTAACTCAGCCTGGTCGCTCAAGATCCACTGCGAAATAAGACGTCCGTCTAGGTAAACAGGACGTCAGGAGATTACTTAAAACCCGGGCCACTAGGGGCAATGGTGAGCACTATTACCATCACGTAGACTTGGGTTTTACTAGGGCGTTGTGGAAGGTGGATGGTGAATGGGCGTAAACCGTGAGCTCTGGCTCTGAGGCTATGGCAGTCAATCTCAGTGCAGGGCAATTATGTTTTGTTGTTTTTGTTTGAACCCTGTCCTAAATCTTAACCGTTAACTTCACCATTTGGAATTAATACCTTGACTTAACCTTTGAAATTTGACCTTTTTATGGACAAATGTCTGATTCTGCACTGTGAGAGCTTGTTGGCTAAATGGCATATACAGTTCATTCAGAAAGGTTTCATACCCCTTGACTTATTCCACATTTATTTGTGTTACAGCCTCAATTCAAAATTGATTACATTATTTTTTTTCTCTCACCCATGTACACACAATACCCCATAATGACAATGGGAAAACATGTTTTTTTGAAATGTTGGCAAATTTATTGATATTGAAATAGTATTCAAACCCCTGACTCAGTACTTTGTAGACGCACCTTTGACAGCGATTACAGCATTGAGTCTTCCTGGGTAAGTCTTTCCACACCTGGATTGTACAACATTTTGCCCATTATTCTTTTCTAAATTCTTCAAGCTCTGTCAAATTGGTTGTTGATCATTGCTAGACAACCATTTTCAGGTCTTGTCATAGATAAAATCTATGTCTTGTCATAGATTTTCAAGTAGATTAAAGTCAAAACTGTAACTAGGCCACTCAGGAACATTCACAGTCTTTTTGGGCTCCCGAGTGGCGCAGTGGTCTAAAGCACTGCATCTCAGTGCTAGAGGCGTCACTACAGACCCTGGTTCGTTTCTAGGCTGTATCACAACCGGCGATGATTGGGAGTCCTATAGGGCGGTGCACATTTGGCCCAGTGTTTTCCGGGTTAGGGTTTGACTGACTTGCCTGGTTAAATAAAGGTCAAATAAACTTGGTAAACAATGTGTAGATTTGGCCTTGTATTTTAGGTTATTGTCTTGCTGAAAGGTGAATTAATCTCCCAGTGTCTGGTGGAAAGCAGACTGAAACAGGTTTTCCTCTAGGCTTTTTCCTGTGCTTTGCTCCATTCAGTACATTTTTTATCCTGAAAAACTCCAGGGGCCTTAACGATTACAAGCATACCCCTAACATGATGCAGCTACCACTATGCTTGAAAATATGGAAAGTGGTACTCAGTAATGTGTTGTATTTGCCCCAAACATAGCACTTTGTATTCAGGACAAAAGGTTAATTGCTTTGCCACTTTTCTTTCAGTATTACTTTAGTGCCTTGTTGCAAAAGGTGCATGTTTTGGAATATTTTTTTCTGTACAGGCTTCCTTTATTTCTCTCTGTCAATTAAGCTAGTATTGAGGAGTAATTAACATGTTGTTTATCCATCCTCAGTTTTATTCTATCGCAGCCATAACATTTTGTTAAACTGTTTTAATTGGCATCATGGTGAAATCCCTGAGTGCTTTTCATCCTCTCTGGCATCTGAGTTAGGAAGGACGTCTGTATCTTTGGGTGCATTGATACGAGCCAAAGTGTAATTAATAACTTCACAATGCTCAAAGGGATATTCAATGTCTGCTTAAAAAAATTATAATGTTTCTACCAATAGGTGCCGTTCTTTGAGAGGCATTGGAAAACCTCCCTGGTCTTTGTGGTTGAATCTGTGTTTGAAATTCATTGCTTTGAGGGACCTTAATTAATTGTATCTACAGAGATGAAGTAGTCATTCACAAATGATGTTAAACACTATTATTGCGCTCAGAGTGAGTCCATGAAACGTATTATGTGCCTCGTTAAGAACATGTCTACTCCTGAACTTACTGTATTTAGGCTAGACATAACAAAAGGGTTGAATACTTATTGACTCAAGACATTTCAGCTTTAGATTTTTTTAAATTAATTTGATAAAATGTAAAAAAAAAAAAACATAATTCCACTTTGACGTTATCGGGTATTGTGTATTAGTCCAGTGACAAAAAATCTCAACAACTAAATATGGAAAGAGTTTCTGAAGGACCTGTACAGTGTGTTTCCAAGACAACGAGACAACGAGACGTGGGGACTCTGTTTGCTCAAATTTCAACTCCAATTAAAGACACACACACACACACACACACACACACACACACACACACACACACACACACACACACACACACACACACACACACATACCTCTGACAACAGTCATACTTTTGATAACCTGCTGGAAGTCTTGAGTACAATTCTGCTTGAAAGTATCTCTTTCAAATTGTGAGTTTGAAGTTCTCTGTCACTAGTAAGGCTTTAGTCCTTGTAGGTCACTACTTGTAGGTCACTACTTGTAGATCACTACTTGTAGGTCACTGCTTGTAGGTCACTGCTTGTAGGTCACTGCTTGTAGGTCACTACTTGTAGGTCACTACTTGTAGGTCACTACTTGTAGGTTACTACTTGTAGGTCACTACTTGTAGGTTACTACTTGTAGGTCACTACTTGTAGGTCACTACTTGTAGGTTACTACTTGTAGGTCACTACTTGTAGGTTACTACTTGTAGGTCACTACTTGTAGGTTACTACTTGTAGGTCACTACTTGTAGGTCACTACTTGTAGGTCACTACTTGTAGGTCACTACTTGTAGGTTACTACTTGTAGGTTACTACTTGTAGGTCACTACTTGTAGGTCACTACTTGTAGGTCACTACAAGGACTAAAGTGAGTCGAAGAGTTGTTTTAACCTTTGCTTAAGTTCGAAGTCTCACTCATATTGTGAAGAAAATGTACAGTGCCAGTCAAGTTTGGACACACCTACTCAATCCAGGGTTTTTCTTTATTTTTTACTATTTTCTACATTTTAGAATAATAGTGAAGACATCAAAACTATGAAATAACACACATGGAATCATGTTGTCACCAAAATAAGTGTTAAACAATTCTAAATATATTTTATATTGTAGAATCTTCAAAGTAGCCACCCTTTGCCTTGATGACAGCTTTGCACAGTCTTGGCATTCTCTCAACCAGCTTCACCTGGAATGCTTTTCCAACAGTCTTGAAGGAGTTCCCACATATGCTGAGCACTTGTTGGCTGCATTTCCTGCCCTCTGCTGTCCAATTCATCCCAAACCATCTCCATTTGGGTTGAGGTCGGGTGATTGTGGAAACCAGGTCATCTGATGCAGCACTCCATCACTCTCCTTGGTCAAATAGCCCTTACACAGTCTGGAGATGTGTTGAGTCATTGTCCTATTGCGCAAACCAGATGGGAAATGTATTGCTGCAGAATGCTCTGGGAGCCATGCTGGTTAAGTGTGCCTTGAGTTCTAAATATATCACTGACAGTGTCACCAGCAAAGCACCCCCACACCATCACACTTTCTCCTCCATGCTTGACGGTCGGACAACACATGCAGAGATCATCCGTTCAACTACTCTGCGTTTTACAAAGACGCGGTGGTTGGAACCAAAAATCTGAAATTTGGACTCATCAGACCAAAGGACAGACTTCCATTGCTCATGTTTCTTGGCCCAAGCAAGTCTCTTCTTCTTATTGGTGTCCTTTAGTAGTGGTTTCTTTGAAATAATTCAAAGAGTCAAAACCGGGAAGACTAGTAAAAAGAGAATAGATGCAGGAGTACTGGAAAACATGCTGGTTGACTTGAAAGACATACAAGACGAACTGGCACAGAGAGACAGGAAACACAGGGATATATACACTGGGGAAAATAAGCAACACCTGGAGGGGGTGGAGACAATCACAGGGACAGGTGAAACAGATCAGGGTGTGACACTACCTTGTCACAACAACACTGATTGGCTAAAATGCATTAAGTAGGAAAGAAATGCCACAAATTAACTTTTAACAAGACACACCTATTAATTGAAGTGCATTCCAGGTGACTACCTCATGAAGCTGGTTGAGAGAATGCCAAGGGTGTTTAAATCTGTCATCAAGGCAAAGGGTGGCTACTTTAAAGAATCTCAAATATATTTTGATTTGTTTAACACTTTTTTTGCTTACAACATGATTCCATATGTGTTATTCCAAAAGTTTTAATGTCGTCACTGTTTTTCAAAATGTAGAAAATAGTAAAAAATAAAGAAAAACCCTGGAATAAGTAGGTGTCCAAACTTTTGACTGGTGCCGTGTGCATTTTGTCACTACGACAACATTACGACAGCACTTTGGGGCGACAGTTATGGATGTCCATTCTAATCGTACAATTTGACCCGTCTTTATAAATGGTTGTCTTGGTGAAATCGATTGAGGGAATGTTGTTTCAATCCAGGGCCCTGCAGTTTATTTATGGCAGAATTGAAGAGATGGAGAGGAAAAATTATTTTGATTTGGAGAGAGGGAAGTGAAACTCACTTACTGCTGAGTACCCATAATGCTTTTCCACTTAGACATCTACCTCTGCAGAGTGTGTTTGTGTGTGTGTGTGTGTGTGTGTGTGTGTGTGTGTGTGTGTGTGTGTGTGTGTGTGTGTGTGTGTTTGTGCAGCTGTGTAAATGAGGTACTCCACGGGGGATATTTAGGCAACAAACTGTCCCATCACAGCAGACACGAGCACCAGAATCAGGAGTCAATCACAGAGCAGAGAGCACCCTTCAGATGAAGTGCACCCTGGCATAGTGAGTTACTAAGCAACAGTTTGGTTACGGCTCCTTTCACTCCAACTTCAATGTGATTTCAAGGATCCAGCTGGTTTCAACATATTAGTCTCTCATGACCATGTAGGAGACTATCCCTCTGTAAGATACCTGCTGTAGTCCTATAGCTCTATTGTACACACTCAGTACACACACACCATCTGTTCTCTCTCCTCCATCTCTCCTCCCTCTCTCACTCCTTTCCTCCCCTCCTCCCCTCTCTCTCCCTCCTCTCCTCCTCCTCCTCTCTCTCCCTCCTCTCCTCCTCCTCCTCTCTCTCTCCTCACCTCCTCCCCTCTCTCTCTCACTCCTCTCCTCCCCTCTCTCTCTCTCACTCCTCTCTCTCTCCTCCCCTCCTCTCCTCCCCCTCTCTCTCTCCTCTCCTCCCCTCCTCCCCTCTCTCCCTCCTCTCCTCCTCCTCCTCTCTCTCTCCTCACCTCCTCCCCTCTCTCTCTCACTCCTCTCCTCCCCTCTCTCTCTCTCACTCCTCTCTCTCTCCTCCCCTCCTCTCCTCCCCCTCTCTCTCTCCTCTCCTCCCCTCCTCCCCTCTCTCTCCCTCCTCTCCTCCTCCTCCTCTCTCTCTCCTCACCTCCTCCCCTCTCTCTCTCTCTCACTCCTCTCCTCCTCTCTCTCTCTCACTCCTCTCCTCTCCTCCCCTCTCTCTCCCTCCTCACCTCCCCCTCCTCCCCTCTCTCTCACTCCTCTCCTCCCTCCCCCCCTCCCCTCTCTCTCCCTCCTCACCTCCCCCTCCTCCGCTCTCTCTCTCCCTCCTCCTCTCCTCCCCTCTCTCTCCATCCTCTCTTCCCCCTCCTCCCCTCTCTCTTTCACTCCTCACCTCCCCCTCATCCCCTCTCTCTCTGAACAGATCTAACATCAGACCAGAGAACTCCAGTAACAACTCCCACCAGTTCAGGATGCATACCTTCATCAGAATCACTACCTGTAGCTCCTGTCACCTGCTCCTCAGGTGTGTGTGTGTTTCTCTGTTTATTCTTTGTTAATACCTGGTTATCCATACTCTCAGAGTAACATCCCATAATAGTATTTCTCCTGAAGTCTCCTTGGTTAACAGTGTTGATAATGGTGGTGTAGATTGGTACTGTACCTGTAATGTCTCCTGCCTCCTCCAGGGGTATCTTCAACCAGGGCTATCTCTGTCTTAAGTGTGGACTAGGAGCTCATAAAGAGTGTCTGGGTAGAGTGGGCGTCTGTGGAAGAACTGGTAAGAGAGGGAGATGTGCCTCTACAACCATTGACTTTTACTATCATATGCTCCAGTGATGTCTCTTTACAAAATGAGCTTTCTGTTCACTCTGTCCCTTTGTCCACCTCCTTTCAGATTGTGCCAAGCTGAGGCCTGAGGTAAGACAGGCTCTACTGCTCTCACTTAGAGAGGGTAACCACGGCAATACATTTACAATAGCCCGAGAAATGTTACGCTCACACGAACACACACACACGGACAGACACACGAACAGACACACAAACAGACACACAGACACACACACACACACATGAACAGACACACGGACAGACACACGAACACACACACACGAACGGACACACGAACGGACACACGAACGGACACACGAACGGACAGACGAACACACACACACGAACACACACACGAACACACACACGAACACACACGCAAACGAACACACACGCAAACGGACACACGAACGGACACACGGGCACATCACACACACGAACAGATACACGAACGGACACACGGGCACACACACGAACAGATACACGAACAGACACACGGGCACATGATAAATGGACAGATGGATGCATGTAATTTTGGATTACCTAAATACATAGCATTAGCCATTCCATGAATTGAACCTGTCATTTTGACTGTCTCCTGACCTGCTGAACCTGACTCACGGTGAGACTAGATTGCTCACACTCTTTCTTAACAAGAGTACGATACTGTATGTGTGAAGGAGGGACTGTAATGAACAGCACACCATCTTCCAATGTGTATCTGGTAGGTACTCCGTCTTACTGTTGTAAGAAAAACAGAAAGAAAATTCCCAGTGTTCACAGATGAATGAACGTCTCTGACTCGTACTGAAGTGCAGGTCAAGATGATATCGCACTGTGTGTGTTTCTCTTTGTGTGTGTGTGTGTGTGTGTGTTTCTCTTTGTGCATGTGCTTATCTATGTGTGTGTCTCTGTGTGTGTGTGTGTGTGTTTCTGTGTTTTGTTTCTCTGTGTGCATGTGTTTATCTATGTGTGTGTTTCTCTGAGTGTCTGTTTCTCTCAGTGAGTGTGTGTGTGTGTTTCTCCATGTGCATTCATGCGTGTGTGCATGTTCGTGCGTGTGTCTGCATGCGCCTGTGTGTGATGTGTGTGAATGACATGCCTTCTCTCTCTCCACAGAGGGCTCCGACGGTGCGGAAACAACCAGACCCAGGTCAGTACGGTTCGACCGTGTCACTTCCTACAGTCTTAACAGAGACCTCATGTGAAGACTGGTGCTGTGAAAGTGGCCTATGTAACCATCTAACAACTTCAAGTTAAAAGTCTAAAAGCTGAAAACTTCAAAGTTAATTCAGCAAGCAACTCCTCAGGAGGAGGGTTCGCCAAGTAGCTCTTTAGGTGAAGGGTTCGCCAAGTAGCTCTTCAGGAGAAGGGTTCGCCAAGTAGCTCCTCAGGTGAAGGGTTAGCCAAGTAGCTCTTCAGGTGAAGTGTTAGCCAAGTAGCTCTTCAGGTGAAGGGTTCGCCAAGTAGCTCTTCAGGTGAAGGGTTCGCCAAGTAGCTCTTCAGGTGAAGGGTTCGCCGAGTAGCTCTTCAGGTGAAGGGTTAGCAGAGTAGCTCTTCAGGTGAAGGGTTCGCCAAGTAGCTCTTCAGGTGAAGGGTTCGCCAAGTAGATCTTCAGGTGAAGGGTTCGCCAAGGTGCTCTTCAGGTGAAGGTGAAGTTGCTCTACACCCACCTCTAGTCTATGGTGGGAGTCAGGGAGGAAGGCCTTTACCCCCACCTCTAGTCTACGGTGGAAACCAGGGAGGAAGGCCTTTACCCCCACCTCTAGTCTATGGTGGGAGCCAGGGAGGAAGGTCTTTAGCCCCACCTCTAGTCTACGGTGGGAGCCAGGGAGGAAGGCATTTACCTCTAGTCTACGGTGGGAGCCAGGGAGGAAGGCCTTTACCCCCACCTCTAGTCTACGGTGGGAGCCAGGGAGGAAGGTCTTTACCCCCACCTCTAGTCTACAGTGGGAGCCAGGGAGGAAGGCCTTTACCTCTAGTCTACGGTGGGAGTCAGGGAGGAAGGTCTTTACCTTTAGTCTACGGTGGGAGTCAGGAAGGAAGGCTTTTACCTCTAGTCTACGGTGGGAGTCAGGGAGGAATGCCTTTACCTCTAGTCTACGGTGGGAGCCAGGGAGGAAGGCCTTTACCCCCACCTCTAGTCTACGGTGGGAGCCAGGGAGGAAGGTCTTTACCCCCACCTCTAGTCTACAGTGGGAGCCAGGGAGGAATGCCTTTGCCTCTAGTCTACGGTGGGAGTCAGGGAGGAAGGCCTTTACCTCTAGTCTACGGTGGGAGTCAGGCAGGAAGGCCTTTACCCCCACCTCTAGTCTACGGTGGGAGTCAGGGAGGAAGGTCTTTACCTCTAGTCTACGGTGGGAGTCAGGCAGGAAGGCCTTTACCCCCACCTCTAGTCTACGGTGGGAGTCAGGGAGGAAGGCCTTTACCTCTAGTCTACTGTGGGAGTTAGGGAGGAAGGTCTTTACCTCTAGTCTACGGTGGGAGTCAGGAAGGAAGGCTTTTACCTCTAGTCTACGGTGGGAGTCAGGGAGGAAGGCCTTTACCTCTAGTCTACGGTGGGAGTTAGGGAGGAAGGTCTTTACCTCTAGTCTATGGTGGGAGTCAGGAAGGAAGGCTTTTACCTCTAGTCTATGGTGGGAACCAGGGAGGAAGGCCTTTACCTCTAGTCTACGGTGGGAGTCAGGGAGGAAGGCCTTTACCTCTAGTCTACGGTGGGAGTCAGGCAGGAAGGCCTTTACCCCCACCTCTAGTCTACGGCGGGAGTCAAGGAGGAAGGCCTTTACCTCTAGTCTACGGTGGGAGCCAGGGAGGAAGGCCTTTACCTCTAGTCTACGGTGGGAGTCAGGCAGGAAGGCCTTTACCCCCACCTCTAGTCTACGGTGGGAGTCAGGGAGGAAGGCCTTTACCTCGAGTCTACGGTGGGAGTCAGGCAGGAAGGCCTTTACCCCCACCTCTAGTCTACGGTGGGAGTCAGGGAGGAATGCCTTTACCTCTAGTCTACGGTGGGAGTCAGGCAGGAAGGCCTTTACCTCTAGTCTACGGTGGGAGTCAGGCAGGAAGGCCTTTACCTCTAGTCTACGGTGGGAACCAGGGAGGAAGGCCTTTACCTCTAGTCTACGGTGGGAGCCAGGGAGGAAGGCCTTTACCTCTAGTCTACGGTGGGAGCCAGGGAGGAAGGCCTTTACCTCTAGTCTACGGTGGGAACCAGGGAGGAAGGCCTTTACCTCTAGTCTACGGTGGGAGTCAGGCAGGAAGGCCTTTACCCCCACCTCTAGTCTACGGTGGGAGCCAGGGAGGAATGCCTTTGCCTCTAGTCTACGGTGGGAGTCAGGGAGGAAGGCCTTTACCTCTAGTCTACGGTGGGAGTCAGGCAGGAAGGCCTTTACCCCCACCTCTAGTCTACGGTGGGAGCCAGGGAGGAATGCCTTTGCCTCTAGTCTACGGTGGGAGTCAGGGAGGAAGGCCTTTACCTCTAGTCTACGGTGGGAGTCAGGCAGGAAGGCCTTTACCCCCACCTCTAGTCTACGGTGGGAGTCAGGGAGGAAGGCCTTTACCTCTAGTCTACAGTGGGAGTTAGGGAGGAAGGTCTTTACCTCTAGTCTACGGTGGGAGTCAGGAAGGAAGGCTTTTACCTCTAGTCTACGGTGGGAGTCAGGGAGGAAGGCCTTTACCTCTAGTCTACGGTGGGAGTTAGGGAGGAAGGTCTTTACCTCTAGTCTATGGTGGGAGTCAGGAAGGAAGGCTTTTACCTCTAGTCTATGGTGGGAACCAGGGAGGAAGGCCTTTACCTCTAGTCTACGGTGGGAGTCAGGGAGGAAGGCCTTTACCTCTAGTCTACGGTGGGAGCCAGGGAGGAAGGCCTTTACCTCTAGTCTACGGTGGGAGTCAGGC
Source organism: Salvelinus fontinalis (assembly GCF_029448725.1). NCBI lineage: Eukaryota > Metazoa > Chordata > Actinopteri > Salmoniformes > Salmonidae > Salvelinus > Salvelinus fontinalis. The sequence goes on from NC_074681.1 coordinate 2,478,461, forward strand.
AGGAAGGCCTTTACCCCCACCTCTAGTCTACGGCGGGAGTCAAGGAGGAAGGCCTTTACCTCTAGTCTACGGTGGGAGCCAGGGAGGAAGGCCTTTACCTCTAGTCTACGGTGGGAGTCAGGCAGGAAGGCCTTTACCCCCACCTCTAGTCTACGGTGGGAGTCAGGGAGGAAGGCCTTTACCTCGAGTCTACGGTGGGAGTCAGGCAGGAAGGCCTTTACCCCCACCTCTAGTCTACGGTGGGAGTCAGGGAGGAATGCCTTTACCTCTAGTCTACGGTGGGAGTCAGGCAGGAAGGCCTTTACCTCTAGTCTACGGTGGGAACCAGGGAGGAAGGCCTTTACCTCTAGTCTACGGTGGGAGCCAGGGAGGAAGGCCTTTACCTCTAGTCTACGGTGGGAGCCAGGGAGGAAGGCCTTTACCTCTAGTCTACGGTGGGAACCAGGGAGGAAGGCCTTTACCTCTAGTCTACGGTGGGAACCAGGGAGGAAGGCCTTTACCTCTAGTCTACGGTGGGAGCCAGGGAGGAAGGCCTTTACCTCTAGCCTACGGTGGGAGTCAGGGAGGAAGGCCTTTACCCCCACCTCTAGTCTACGGTGGGAGTCAGGGAGGAAGGTCTTTACCTCTAGCCTACGGTGGGAGTCAGGGAGAAAGCCCTTTACCTCTAGCCTACGGTGGGAACCTGGGAGGAAGGCCTTTACCCCCACCTCTAGTCTACCGTGGGAGTCAGGGAGGAAGGCCTTTACCCCCACCTCTAGTTTACGTTGGGAGTCAGGGAGGAAGGCCTTTACCCCCACCTCTAGCTTACGTTGGGAGTCAGGGAGGAAGGCCTTTACCTCCACCTCTAGTCTACGGTGGGAGTCAGGCAGGAAGGCCTTTACCCCCACCTCTAGTCTACGGTTGGAGCGAGGGAGGAAGCTCTTTACCTCTAGTCTACGGCGGGAGTCAGGGAGGAAGGCCTTTACCCCCACCTCTAGTCTACGGTGGGAGTCAGGGAGGAAAGCCTTTACCCCCACCTCTAATCTACGGTGGGAGCCAGGGAGGAAGGTCTTTACCTCTAGTCTACGGTGGGAGTCAGGGAGGAAGGCCTTTACCTCTAGTCTATGTTGGGAGTCAGGGAGGAAGGCCTTTACCCCCACCTCTAGTCTACGGTGGGAGGCAGGGAGGAAGGTCTTTACCTCTAGTCTACGGTGGGAGTCAGGGAGGAAGGCCTTTACCTCTAGTCTACGTTGGGAGTCAGGGAGGAAGGCCTTTACCCCCACCTCTAGTCTACGGTGGGAGCCAGGGAGGAAGGTCTTTACCTCTAGTCTACGGTGGGAGCCAGGGAGGAAGGTCTTTACCTCTAGTCTACGGTGGGAGTCAGGGAGGAAGGCCTTTACCTCTAGTCTACGTTGGGAGTCAGGGAGGAAGGCCTTTACCCCCACCTCTAGTCTACGGTGGGAGTTAGGGAGGAAGGTCTTTACCTCTAGTCTACGGTGGGAGTTAGGGAGAAAGGTCTTTACCTCTAGTCTACGGTGGGAGTTAGGGAGAAAGGTCTTTACCTCTAGTCTACGGTGGGAGTTAGGGAGGAAGGTCTTTACCTCTAGTCTACGGTGGGAGTCAGGGAGGAAGGCCTTTGCCTCTAGTCTACGGTGGGAGCCAGGGAGGAAGGTCTTTACCTCTAGTCTACGGTGGGAGTCAGGGAGGAAGGTCTTTACCCCCACCTCTAGTCTACAGTGGGAGCCAGGGAGGAAGGTCTTTACCTCTAGTCTACGGTGGGAGTCAGGGAGGAAGGCCTTTGCCTCTAGTCTACGGTGGGAGCCAGGGAGGAAGGTCTTTACCTCTAGTCTACGGTGGGAGTCAGGGAGGAAGGTCTTTACCCCCACCTCTAGTCTACGGTGGGAGGCAGGGAGGAAGGTCTTTACCCCCACCTCTAGTCTACAGTGGGAACCAGGGAGGAAGGTCTTTACCTCTAGTCTACAGTGGGAGCCAGGGAGGAAGGCCGTTACCTCTAGTCTACGGTGGGAGTCAGGGAGGAAGGACAGTGTGTATTGGAGACAAATGGATTGGAGTGGGTGGATTCATTAAGAAAAGCCTGGGCAGGGATAGGAGGACGCCCACGGTTAAACTCTCCAGCCTCTCTCTGTTCCCTTGCCTCTGTTAAACTCTCCAGCCTCTCTCTGTTCCTTTGCCTCTGTTAAACTCTCCAGCCTCTCTCTGTTCCTTTGCCTCTGTTAAACTCTCCAGCCTCTCTCTGTTCCCTTGCCTCTGTTAAACTCTCCAGCCTCTCTCTGTTCCCTTGCCTCTGTTAAACTCTCCAGCCTCTCTCTGTTCCCTTGCCTCTGTTAAACTCTCCAGCCTCTCTCTGTTCCCTTGCCTCTGTTAAACTCTCCAGCCTCTCTCTGTTCCCTTGCCTCTGTTAAACTCTCCAGCCTCTCTCTGTTCCCTTGCCTCTGTTAAACTCTCCAGCCTCTCTCTGTTCCCTTGCCTCTGTTAAACTCTCCAGCCTCTCTCTGTTCCCTTGCCTCTGTTAAACTCTCCAGCCTCTCTCTGTGCCCTTGCCTCTGTTAAACTCTCCAGCCTCTCGCTGTTCCCTTGCCTCTGTTAAACTCTCCAGCCTCTCTCTGTTCCTTCGCCTCTGTTAAACTCTCCAGCCTCTCTCTGTTCCCTTGCCTCTGTTAAACCCTCCAGCCTCTCTCTGTTCCCTTGCCTCTGCTCCTCTCCTCTGGGCCCAACAATAGAGTTATGCCTGCCTGAGTCGCTTAGAGAGGAAATGAATATCTGTAACTTAATCTCTTCATGAGAAAGACGGGTAGGCAGAAAGGCAGACCGTTATACTTATTGGCTTGTATAGTTTTCTTATTAAACAGCACATGCGTGCCTGTTGCCATGATAGTTCAGTCATCTGAGGACAGCAGCACTGGTTTTAATAGGGGTGAAGACTGTTAGCCTGGTCCCAGATCTGTTTATGCTGTTGTCTAGCTCACTCCTATGGTCGTTGTCACACAAATGACCATAAGAGGTGGTTAAGACAGCAGAAACAGATCTGGGACCAAGCTAAAGAGGACTATGGCTGGAAGGTAAATGTGTTTAAGTGTTAGCTTTGGGAGCAGACTGAGGGAGAGTAGGAGGCCTTGTCTGGCTGGCAGGTATCTTTAGTCTAGCTGAGGTGGTTTTGATAATAGCCTGAAAGTATTGGGGGGCAGTTCCTCTTGCTGCTCCGTAGATAAGAACCAAGGTCTTGTAGTGGATGCGAGCTTTGACTGGAAACCAGTAGAGTGTGCTGCGGAGCGGGGTGACATGAGAGAACTTGGGAAGGTTGAACACCAGGCGGGTTGCAGCGTTCTGGATAAGTTGCAGGGGTTTGATGGCAGAAGCAGGGAGCCCAGCCAACAGAGAGTTGCAGTAGTCCAGACGGGAGATGTCAAGTGCCCCTGGATTAGGACCTGCACCACTTCCTGTTTGAGGAGAGGTTGTAATCTACAGATGTTCTGGAGCATGAACCTGCAGGAGTGAGTCACTGTTTTGATGTTGTTGATGTTTGAGAACGACGAGGTGTTTTCCATGGTCACGGCAAGGTTCTTCGCACCGTGGAGTTGTCGACCGTGATGGAGGGGTCTTTGAGCGGGCAGGCCTTGCATGGGAGGAAGAGCAGCTCCGTCTTTTCGAGGCTGAGGTTGAGGTGGTGTGCCGACATCCAAGCTGAGATACACAGATCCTCTCCACGCCACCTGCCAGGTAGGATGCAATCCAGGAGTGTGCAGAACCTGAGACACCCAGTGCTGAGAGGGTGGAGAGGAGGATCTGATGCTTCACGGTGTTGAAGGCAGTGTATAGATCAAGGAGGATGAGAACAGAGGAGAGAAAGTCAGCTTTGGCAGTGCAGAGAGCCTCCCTGACACAGAGGAGAGCAGTTTCGTTTGAGTGACCCGTCTTGGAGCCTGACTGGTTAGTGTCCAGAAGATGGTTCTGAGAGCGATAACGAGACAGTTGGTCAGAGATAGCACGCTCAAGTGTTTTGGAAAGTAAAGACATCAGAGGGGTTGAGGGGGGAAGCGACTCTGGCCATCTAGAAGTCATATGTCCTCTCCTCTGTCTGTCCCCAGCTCTATTTATTTTATTTTATTTTTATTTCACCTTTATTTAACCAGGTAGGCTAGTTGAGAACAAGTTCTCATTTACAACTGCGACCTGGCCAAGATAAAGCAAAGCAGTGTGACACAAACAACAACACAGAGTTACAAATGGAATAATCAAGCGTACAGTCAAAAACACAATAGAAGAAAAGAAAGTCTATATACAGTGTGTGCAAATAGCGTGAGGAGATAAGGAAATAAATAGGCCATAGTAGCGAAGTAATTACGATTTAGCAAAATAACACTGGAGTGATAGATGAGCAGATGATGATGTGCAAGTAGAAATACTGGTGTGCAAAAGATCAGCAAAGTAAATAAAAACAATACGGGGATGAGGTAGGTAGATTGGATGGGCTATTTACAGATGGGCTATGTACAGCTGCAGCGATTGGTTAGCTGCTCAGATAGCTGGTGCTTAAAGTTAGTGAGGGAAATATGAGTCTCCAGCTTCAGCGATTTTTGCAATTCGTTCCAGTCATAGGCAGCAGAGAAGTGGAAGGAAAGGCGGCCAAAGTAAGTGCTGGCTTTGGGGATGACCAGTGAGATATACCTGCTGGAGCGCGCTCCGGGTGGGTGTTGTTATCGTGACCAGTGAGCTGAGATAAGGCGGAGCTTTACCTAGCATAGACTTATAGATGACCTGGAGCCAGTGGGTTTGGCGACGATTATGTAGCGAGGGCCAGCCAACGAGAGCATACAGTTCGCAGTGGTGGATGGTATATGGGGCTTTGGTGACAAAACGGATGGTACTGTGTCACAAGCCGGCTCATAGCCTGTGACAAAAATGAGGGGACACGAACAACAGGTACAGGCCAATTTAAAAGTGTTCTTTATTATTAAACAAACTATTAACTTAAACTAAGAAATAGGAATGAGGTGTGGATGTATCATAATGTAAGGTGTATGTAAAGTGCATGGGTGCATGAATATGTGTGTGTGAACATGACTGAGTGAAAACTATGCAAAACTAAAAAGGAACAAACAAATCATGAGCATACCTGGAGGAGCAGAGAGAGAGAGAGAGAGAGGTGATTAGTAAGCAGTTTTATACCCTGAGCCCAGGTGGCTCCAATCACTTAACGACCCTCCTCTGCCTGCAGGAGGAACCGCCCCCTGCACTGCAGAGGAGGAGCCGTGACACCCCCCTCCTTAAAATGAGGGTCCCACCCTCAACCCAACTTCCTCCAACATAATCAAAATAATTCAAATTTCCCCAAAAACAAATAAACAAAAAAAAACAATCCCGGCTCCTAGCAGTAGCCCCGTGTCCCCCAGCCGACTGTCCGTCCCTCAAACTCGGCAGCCCTGGTACCTGGGGAGCAATTTAAGAGGAAAGAGGCACAGACAGCCCGTAGGGGTCAACAGAGAAAAGGTACAAGCTAGGTTAAAGGAGCACGGGACAGAGCATCAGCAATGATATTATCCTTACACTTAATGTGCCTAATATCAAGGTTGAGTGGTTGCAAGAACAAAGCCCAACGCATCAGGCGCTGGTTGGGGTTTTGCAGGGACCTCAGAAAAACCAGTGGGTTGTGGTCAGTGAACACAGTTAAAGGGGTCAAACCAGAACCAACATAGACCTCGAAGTGCTGTAAAGCCCAAATGAGACCTAAAGCCTCCTTTTCAATTACAGAATAGTTTTTCTGATACTTATTAAATTTTCGGGAGAAGAAACTGACTGGACACTCAACCCTGTCGTCATTCTCCTGGAGAAGCACAGCCCCAGCACCGATTTGACTGGCGTCTACCTGCAATTTGAAAGGTTTCCCAAAATTTGGTGCTGCCAACACAGGTGCCAAACACAAAAGAGTCTTAACTGCATCAAATGCCTCTTGACACTGGGTGGACCAGATAAATTCAGCCTTGGCCTTCAACAGATTGGTCAGTGGGGACACTACTACCGAAAAGTTTTTACAAAAAGCACGGTAGTACCCCGCCATTCCCAGGAAGCGCATCAGTTCTTTCTTTGTAGAGGGCTGTGGGAACTGCTTCACAGCCTGAACCTTGGCTTCTACGGGACAGACAAATCCCTGACCAACAACCTTGCCTAGGTATGTGACTGTAGCTTTGGCAAACTCACATTTTGCCAAATCAATACCTGTGTCCAACATAGACTGCATCTCTGTTTCCAGTTTTAGTCTCTTCTCCTCAGATACACGATAAAATCTGTGTTTGATAGGCTTAGCATCTCCGATGTCTATATCATGTTCAATTAAGTGGGTTTGCGATGGAGTGTCAGAAAACAAAACAGGGTAGTTTCTAATAAGAGCTACCAATTCATCACGTTTCTCAGAGTCTAAATGATCTACCAAAACCCCAAGGTTTTGCAAAGTCTGGGAGTTTTTCAACCGTCCTTGTAAGACCTCATCTGAAACTTTAACTTCCTCTTCTCCCCCCTCCACCAAATTAAAGCCACAAGATGCAGGGACTGGGGCAGCAGTCAACACTGACCTCACTGCTGGAGTGCCTTCAACTTTGCTTAGATCACGGGAGTGATAACATTTTAACAGGTTCACATGGCATAATTTAGAGGACTTCCTATGACTAGGGGTTTCAATAAGATAGTTCAAATCTGACACTTTACGCAACACAGTGAAAGGACCACAGTATTTTGCCTGAAAAGGTGAACTTACAAGAGGCAGAAGAGCAAGTACCCGATCACCGGGACTAAACTCACGCAGCTCAGCCTGTCCGTCATATTTCAGTTTCATTTTCCGTTGAGAACATTTTAGTTTTTCTTTCGCTAGTTCACCAGTCCTATACAACTTCAACCTAAAACCATTTACATAGTCAATAAGGTTCCGAGGTGGTTCCTCAGGCAAACAACCATCCTGCAACACTGCTAAAGGCCCACGCACCTTATGGCCAAACACTAAGTCATTTGGGCTAAACCCTGTGCTTTCCTGCACTACTTCACGAGCAGCTAGTAACAGCCAAGGTAACCCCTCCTCCCAGTCGGCAGACAGTTCCGTACAATATGCACGAAGCAAGGATTTTAAAGTTTGATGAAAACGTTCCAAAGCTCCCTGGCTCTGGGCATGGAACGCAGTAGACTTGTTGTGTTTAACTTTAAGCTGTTTGAGAACCTGAGCAAATAAATGAGAGGTAAAGTTAGACCCCTGATCTGACTGGATGGTTTTTGGAATCCCAAATGTTGAAATAAATTGAGTTAAAGCTTTAACTACTGATTTTGAAGTTATGGTACGCAAGGAAAAAGCTGCCGGATATCTGGTTGCTTGACACATAACAGTTAATAAGTAGCTATGACCTGACTTGGACCTTGGTAATGGCCCAACACAATCGATAATAAGATGCTCAAAAGGTTGCCCTACGGCTGGTATTGGATACAACGGTGCAGGCTTTACAACCTGATTTGGCTTGCTTGTGCGCTGACACGTATCACAAGTTTTAATAAACTGAGATACATCCCGCTTTAAACGTGGCCAGAAAAAATAACGAAGTATACGATCATACGTTTTACGAACACCCATATGACCTGCCACATCACCATGTGAAGTTTGCAACACTTTATTTCGCAAAGTAGTAGGTACAACTATTTGAAAGACTGGTTCTCCTAAACCCTTATCATAGTGTGGAACCCATTTCCTGACCAACAGCCCATCAAGAAGAAAATAACACTGAGCACTATTCCTCACCACTGAATCAGGAACCACTTTATCAAACAGATCAGCCAAAGTAGTATCGGCTTTTTGCTCAGCCATCAATGAATCTCTAGAACTAGTCAACTGTTCTGTCTGGAGTTTGACTGGCAACTCAAGACTTTCTGGCTTACTCTCAATCTCCTTACGAGAGGCTGCGCGGGTAACCGCACAAACTGGAAATATCTCAGGAGACACACAGTTCTGATCCGGAGATTCCCTTGCAGGGGACACTGAAGGTTGCTTCTTACAGATGTTTAATTTGCCATCTGCCCACACCTTACTACCTGCCAAGTCATTCCCCAAAATCATGTGCACTCCCTCTACTGGCAACTGAGGTCTAACCCCAACATCTACATCACCCTCTATCAGACCACATTTTAGGGTAACTTTTTTTTAAAGGACAAGAGAATGGAACTAAACCCATACCACATACCATTACACAACGGCCAGTATCAGACTCTTTAGAGAACGGCAAAACAGATTCCAGAATAAAATAATCTAAAGCTCCAGTGTCTCTTAGGATCTTGATTTTAACATTCTGGTTGCCATCTACCAGGGACACTACACCATCTGAAATAAAGGCTGAAAAATCACAGCGGGAAAACTGAGAATCAAACTCAACTAGTGGCTGAAACAGCTCACCCTGGTGGTCAGAGGCTGTAACAGGAGCTGCCATCATAGCAGGTTTAACTTGACCTGACTGTTTTGAATGAAGCCGAGGACAATCTTTCTTCCAATGTCCTTCAACTAAACAGTAGCGACAAGTATTAGCATTAACCGGTGCTTTAAGTCCTCCAGACCCAAACTTCTGCCGAGGCCTTTGGAAAGAATCTCCAAAAAAAGGTGACCTATTCCTAGGAGTAAAGTTATTTTTATGGTACATGTCACTGTTTGACTCAAAATGGCTTTTATGTGTTAGCCTGTACTCATCTGCAAGGATGGCTGCATCACTTGGAGACTTAACTTTACGTTCATTCATGTATGTAGCAACCTGGTCAGACACAGAATTTTTGAACTGTTCTAACACAATCAAATTAGACAGACCCTCAAAAGTACTAACTTCAGAAGCTGTACACCAACGATTAAATGCAGAAGTTAAATCACAAACAAACTCAGAATAGGTTTGTGAATCTAACTTTTTCCTGTAACGAAAACGTTGACGATATGCCTCTGGCACAAGCTCGTAGACCTTCAGAACTGCTGATTTAACTTTAGCATAAACTTTACTGTCAGCTACACTCAGTGCTGCAAAAGCCTCACGTGCTTTACCTGTAAGTACACATTGCAACAACGTAGTCATGTCCAAATCTGACCAAGCTCTAGCTTCCGCAATACGCTCAAATAAAGTAAAGTATGTGTCTGGATCTGACTCATCAAATTTAGGCAACAAACGAAGATTCTGTGAAACATCAAACTGTGGTAGTCTTTCCGGTCTATTAGCATTTCTCAATCGCTCTATCTCTAATTGCATTTGCATTTGCTCTAATTGCATTTGCAACAGTTCCCTCTGCTGCTCAAAAGTTAATGAAGGGCTAGACTGAAAACTTGCACCCTCACTACTAGCAGACTGACCGCCAAAAACACCCATTTCCCTAAGACCCTGCTTTAAGCTAGTTTTAACAGTCTCTTTAATTTTTTTATCAACAATCTCAATCTGATAATGTTCAGCAATTTCAATTAACTGCTCCTTAGTACACAACTCTAAGGCTACCTCTGAAGGAGCTTGAACAAAACTACACAAAATGGAAGACATTTTCCTCAACCAATACAACTATTACAAATGCTCAAAAAAACACAACTCACCTGCTGTCAATCTGGGTTCAAGGACAGGAGCCACACCCCACTATCCTCCAAAAACTACTAACTAACTGGCCCTGGTCTTCGTGCAGTCACATGTGGTGGGGTTTTATGCACACAAAACCAGTGGAGTGGAAAAGACAACCAGAAACTGGCGGCCCTCCCATAACCACGGAGGTGCTCCCGAGCCGATGTAGGGGAAAAGGGAAAGGGATGCTCTACCCACGTTCACTGCCACCTAAAACAAAAACACCACAAGCCTCCTATGGACACTTGCTGATATGCCTGAACAGGAGAGGACTCCCACCTGAACAAAACCCAGAAAAACACAGAGTGAATTGCTTAGCTACCAAGCTAACTGAACCAAAAGAACACATGGCTCTCAACTCTCTCTTAAACAAAAATTGGCCCAACCAAAACATCCACTCAAACAAAAAAAATTGTCAATCTGAACTAAACTAACCCAAGTTAACTACTATCCCGGACGAGCCCCCACTTGTCACAAGCCGGCTCATAGCCTGTGACAAAAATGAGGGGACACGAACAACAGGTACAGGCCAATTTAAAAGTGTTCTTTATTATTAAACAAACTATTAACTTAAACTAAGAAATAGGAATGAGGTGTGGATGTATCATAATGTAAGGTGTATGTAAAGTGCATGGGTGCATGAATATGTGTGTGTGAACATGACTGAGTGAAAACTATGCAAAACTAAAAAGGAACAAACAAATCATGAGCATACCTGGAGGAGCAGAGAGAGAGAGAGAGAGAGAGGTGATTAGTAAGCAGTTTTATACCCTGAGCCCAGGTGGCTCCAATCACTTAACGACCCTCCTCTGCCTGCAGGAGGAACCGCCCCCTGCACTGCAGAGGAGGAGCCGTGACAACTGTGATAGAATACATCCAGTTTGCTGAGTAGAGTGTTGGAGGCTATTTTGTAAATGACATCGCCGAAGTCAAGGATCGGTATGATAGTCAGTTTTACGAGGGTATGTTTGGCGGCGTGAGTGAAGGAGGCTTTGTTCCGAAATAGGAAGCTGATTCTAGATTTTATTTTGGATTGGAGATGCTTAATGTGAGTCTGAAAGGAGAATTTACAGTCTAACCAGACACCTAGGTATTTGTAGTTGTCCACGTATTCCAGGTCAGAACCGTCCAGAGTAGTGATGCTAGTCGGGCGGGCGAGTGCGGGAAGCAAACGGTTGAATAGCATGCATTTAGTTTTACTTGCATTTAAGAGCAGTTGGAGGCCACGGAAGGAGTGTTGTATGGAATTGAAGCTCGTTTGGAGGTTTGGTAACACAGTGTCCAAAGAAGGGCCAGATGTATACAGAATGGTGTCGTCTGCGTAGAGGTGGATCAGAGAATCACCCGCAGCAAGAGCGACATCGTTGATATATAAAGAGAAAAGAGTCGGCCCGAGAATTGAACCCTGTGGCACCCCCATAGAGACTGTCAGAGGTCCGGACAACAGGCCCTCCGATTTGACACACTGAACTCTGTCTGAGAAGTAGTTGGTGAACCAGGCGAGGCAGTCATTTGAGAAACTAAGGCTGTTGAGTCTACCATATCCCTGTCTCAGCATGCCCTCTCCTCTGTCTGTCCCAAGGTCTACTATAGCCCTGTCTCAGCATGTGTCTTCTCCTCTCCTCTCCTCAGGTCTCCCCAGGATGCTGGTGATCAAAGACTACTGTGGTATCCCCTCTCCCCAGGGTTCCCCCCCGTTGACCATCCATGCTGGGGACATCATCGAGCTCATCTGTGCCGACCTACACAGCTCCTGGTGGCAGGTGGGTGACGACTCAGTCAGACGGAAGGAACGTATGCTTCAATGTGTGTGCACGTCTGTGTGTCTGTGTCTGTGTGCGTGTGTGTGTGTCTGTGTGTGTGTGACCTCACTCCTCATTAACTGCTGTGATTTAACCTACACATTCAGTCGTCATGCTCTTCCAGTTCATTCCAGGTGAATCACCACAGAAGCGCTACATAGAGGTCAGCATTAAGAGGAGATAGTGGGCGGTAGTTGGTAACCCACACACAACTCTGTCAATTGATTTCTTCAGCCAGGAGTGATGAAACTCCTGCTATGCATGAGGAATGTGGTGTGTGTGTGTGTGTGTGTGTGTGTGTGTGTGTGTGTGTGTGTGTGTGTGTGTGTGTGTGTGGTTGTGTGTATGCTATTTGTCGTCTTCCTTGCCTCTTCTGATTAGATCTGTGAGAGCAGAGAAGTTGATCTAGCCAATTAGTGACTTAAATTGATTAATCAAGTGCTACACAGACAGAGAGAAACTAAACTGATTCAGACACAAGGACTCTGAAGGAACTAACTGTAATACGTTGTCACACGCAGGCACATTAGTGACCGTCTACTGTGGCTATATTATAGCCATAATGTCACCATTTGTTAGTTTTATAAAAAAACAAATTGTATTTTTTAAACCTCCCGCTTTGGGCAGGGCGTGTCAATGTGTAATTTATACAGAATAACAATTTTTTTTAACCTAAATTAGCAGCGTAATCACTAGTTAAATGCAACTGTTTTCATGCTATGCGGCGCCATTTCCCCCGCGTGGGCCACCTCCTCGCAATTCGAGTTTCTGCCAATGACTTTCAGCCCCTCGCCAAATGAGCGACAGCTAGCAAGATGCACACACAGCAGAGCGAGGGAGAGAGATCAAAGGTGACAGTATGGCTATAATAGAGCCACAGTAGACGGTCACTAATGTGCCTGCGTGTGACAACGTATTACAGTTAGTTCCTTCAGAGTCCTTGTGTCTGAATCAGTTTAGTTTCTCTCTGTCTGTGTGTGTAGCACTTGATTAATCAATTTAAGTTTATTTCACTTTTGTTTATTATCTACTTCATTTGCTTTGGCAATGTTAACATATGTTTCCCATGCCAATAAAGCCCCTTGAATTGAATTGATCACTGACGTGGTGCACATATGTGACGAAGTACACCATTTTCAGGGACCACTTTTGGCTCGTGAGTTCTACTTTCAGGACTACTGGCTAAAAAGTACACAAAAGTACTGGAGAATCTCTCACTGATCTCTAACTAACCGATAAAACACACAACGTGGCTATAAAATGGCTGCCAAGAGACCATTAATAAACCTACTGGACAAAGAGTCGAGTTGAAAAGTGTGAAAGTTTGGCGTGGTCACCATGGTCACCATGAACTCTGTATAGGCTATGGCCCCTGGGAGGGGGGGGGGGGGGGGGGTAGCCTACTCCGAATTTGGTGAATGATAATGCATTGCAAATGTGTTTATTTTATCCCTCCCTTCAGTATCCATAACGACGTTCTAATAAGGATACTTAATCTTCCAACGGGTTCCCCCAAGAGTTCTAAAGGATAGGATTACAGAACATTGAGATTTCATATCCCCTGTTCTATCCTGAAGGCAATTATATCACTTGTCTCTCGCTCTCTTTCTCTCGCTTTCTTTCGCTCTCTCGCTCTTTCTCTCGCTCTCTTTCTCTCGCTCTCTTTCTCTCTCTCTCTTTCTCTCGCTCTCTTTCTCTCACCCCCTTTCTCTCTCTCTCTCTCTCTCTCTCTCTCTCTCTCTCTCTCTCTCTCTCTCTCTCTCTCTCTCTCTCTCTCTCTCTCTCTCTCTCCCTGTGCCAGCCAGGACAATGTAATCAATCAATGTAATTTAATTTGATCCTTCAGGCTGGCTCCTGTTTACTGCACCAGTGTAATAAGCTTAGTCTTTATCATACGCTTACGAGGGCGTAACAAATAGAGAGGGGCTCTCCACAGCTTTCAGATGAAATGTTATTAAGCTGAATGAATCATCGAGATGGGCTTCAGATTCACTTTTCAATCTAATGTATGTTTTGAAGAGGAGTTGCATGGGGCTGAGACACACTTCATACTGTAATAAAGGGGGTGAGAGAGGAAGAGAGAGAGAGAGGGAGAAAGAGAGGGAGAGAGAGAGATAGATATAGGAATAGAGAGAGAGGGAGAGAGAGAGAGAGAGAGGGAGAGAGGAAGAGAGAGGAAGAGAGAGAGGAAGAGAGAGAGAGGAAGAGAGAGAGAGGGAGAGAGAGAGGGAGAGAGAGAG
>NC_074681.1:2494604-2516610 GCF_029448725.1 Salvelinus fontinalis
CCCTGCACCTGACCCTAACCCTAAATCCCTGACCCTAACTCTAACCCTAAATCCCTGCACCTGACCCTAACTCTAACCCTAAATCCCTGCACCTGACCCTAACCCTAAATCCCTGCACCTGACCCTGACCCTAAATCCCTGCACCTGACCCTAACCCTAAATCCCTGCACCTGACCCTAAATCCCTGCACCTGACCCTAACCCTGACCCTAAATCCCTGCACCTGACCCTAACCCTAAATCCCTAACCCTAACCCTAAATCCCTAACCCTAACCCTAAATCCCTGCACCTAACCCTAACCCTATATCCCTGCACCTAACCCTAACCCTAAATCCCTGCACCTGACCCTAACCCTAAATCCCTAACCCTAACCCTAAATCCCTGCACCTGACCCTAACCCTAAATCCCTAACCCTAACCCTAAATCCCTGCACCTAACCCTGACCCTAAATCCCTGCACCTAACCCTAACCCTAAATCCCTGCACCTGACCCTAACCCTAACCCTAAATCCCTGCACCTGACCCTAACCCTAAATCCCTGCACCTGACTATAACCCTAAATCCCTGCACCTGACCCTAACCCTAACCCTAAATCCCTGCACCTGACCCTAACCCTAACCCTAAATCCCTGCACCTGACCCTAACTCTAAATCCCTGCACCTGACCCTAACCCTAAATCCCTGCACCTGACCCTAACCCGCTAATATAGGAAATGTACTGTACAGTCAGAGATGGGAGAACTATCGTTTGAAAGGCCTCGTTTTAGATAGGTCTATGTTTCTGCTTATCATTTCAGACATTTTGGTAGACATTTTATTAGTCAACTTATTAGATACATTTTGGCTGGCTATTTGTTATTCAACTTGTCTATAGTTAGATACATGCAGCTTCTCTTCTGTCATTACCTGTTCCCCTAGAAGACTGAACAAACCCTTGCTCACCAGAATAATGTAATAAAACCATAGAATGTGTGCTTCTATCTAGTTGAAGTTAGTTTTTGACTTTCCTCGTTTATCTCTGCTTCTCCGATGCAGCAAAGACCTTTAGGGAATAAAATAAATATTTAAAAAAATGAAAAGATTTTCCATGCAAAATGTCCAGTTCGACCTAACGTGTTTTTGATAAGATTTCAGTGTGGATGTATATTTTGTCGTTGAAATATAAGGTTTTATGATGCTGATAAAGATTGCACCGCCACCTTTTGAGAGACGGTCCCTAACCGCAGTATAAGGTTTTCTGATGCTGATAAAGATAGCGCCGCCACCTTTTAGAGACGGTCCCTAACCGCAGTATAAGGTTTTATGATGCTGATAAAGATAGCACCGCCACCTTTTTAGAGACGGTCCCTAACCGCAGTATAAGGTTTTATGATGCTGATAAAGATTGCACCGCCACCTTTTTAGAGACGGTCCCTAACCGCAGTATAAGGTTTTATGATGCTGATAAAGATAGCGCCGCCATCGCCACTGCAATAAATGCTTCATTCTGCAGGAGTTATTATTAGGCAAGGTGAGAGGTTATAGACCCAATTCAATGTCCAGATTTCAGTCAGGCTACTATTCCGTTTAACCCATCTGAACAGTACAGTTCCCTTCACGTGCCATTTTAAAGTCCCCGTCTTGTGACTGTAAAATGTCTATAGCGCCTCACAATCATCACACATAACCAGCACTGTTACACTTCACCAAATCTTCCCCAAACATTAGACTACAGTTCTGATCCTCCCTTCTACTCTCCATTTCGCAGCTTTTCTCTTGTTGAATTCAACTCTGACATCTTCCTTTTAGCCTCAGTGGATTGAAGTTAACAAAAAGTTTTCTATCCAAGTTCCCAAAAGCATTTGGCCCGCTACAGTTAGGCCCTAAAGGTTAGGATGAGGCTACGCACTAACGGCAGATATAAAGAAGGAGAGAAAAACCGCAATGTAGCCTAAACTGTAGACATGAATTGCACAAGAATGATACATTTATGGATTTTTGTTTCTTCTTTATCCAACCCGCCCACCACCAACCCGCCCTTCATCCACACAATATTTAATGATCCAAACGCACCCGCCCGTTCTATATAACCGCTAGGACTGCGGGTTGTGAGTCAACCCACACATCACTGATGTGTTAGTGACTGCTGCTTCACTAGTGTGTTAGTGACTGCTGCTTCACTAGTGTGTTAGTGTGGTAGTGACTGCTGCTTCACTAGTGTGTTAGTGTGGTAGTGACTGCTGCTTCACTAGTGTGTTAGTGTGGTAGTGACTGCTGCTTCACTAGTGTGTTAGTGTGTTAGTGACTACTGCATCACTAGTGTGTTAGTGACTGCTGCATCACTAGTGTGTTAGTGACTGCTGCTTCACTAGTGTGTTAGTGACTGCTGCATCACTAGTGTGTTAGTGTGTTAGTGACTACTGCATCACTAGTGTGTTAGTGACTGCTGCTTCACTAGTGTGTTAGTGACTGCTGCATCACTAGTGTGTTAGTGACTGCTGCTTCACTAGTGTGTTAGTGACTGCTGCATCACTAGTGTGTTAGTGTGTTAGTGACTACTGCATCACTAGTGTGTTAGTGACTGCTGCTTCACTAGTGTGTTAGTGACTGCTGCATCACTAGTGTGTTAGTGTGTTAGTGACTGCTGCATCACTAGTGTGTTAGTGTGTTAGTGACTGCTGCTTCACTAGTGTGTTAGTGTGTTAGTGACTGCTGCATCACTAGTGTGTTAGTGTGTTAGTGTGTTAGTGACTGCTGCATCACTAGTGTGTTAGTGTGTTAGTGACTGCTGCATCACTAGTGTGTTAGTGTGTTAGTGACTGCTGCTTCACTAGTGTGTTAGTGTGTTAATGACTGCTGCATCACTAGTGTGTTAATGGCTGCTGCATCACTAGTGTGTTAGTGACTGCTGCATCACTGGTGTGTTAGTGTGTTAGTGACTGCTGCTTCACTAGTGTGTTAATTTGTATTTGTATTTACAGTGCATTTGAAAAGTATTCAGACCCCTTGACTTGTTCCACATTTTGTTACATTACATCCTTATTCTAAAATGGATGAAATTGTTTTTTCCCCCCCTCATCAATCTACACACACTTCTTCCAAACTTCTTCCATTTAAGGAATGATGGAGGCCACTGTGTTCTTGAGGACCTTCAATGCTGCAGACATGTTTTGATACCCTTCCCCAGATATGTGCCTCGACACAATCCTGTTTCAGAGCACAATGGACAATTCCTTCAACCTCATGGCTTTGTTTTTGCTCTGACATGCACTGTCAACTGTGGCACCTTATTTAGACAGGTGTGTGCCTTTCCAAATCATGTCCAATCAATTTAATTTACCACATGTGGACTCCAATCAAGTTGTAAAACATCTCAAGGATGATCAATAGAAACAGGATGCACCTGAGCTCGATTTTGAGTCACATAGCAAAGGGTCTGAATACTTCTGAAAATAAGGTGTTTCTGTTTTTTTTATTGTAGATTTGGAAAAAAAAAAAAAAAAGATTTTTGCTTTGTCATTATGAGGTATTGTGATGTCATTATGAGGTATTGTGATGTCATTATGGGGTATTGTTTGTAGATTGAGAGAATAAACACTTTAATACATTTTAGAATAAGCCTGTAATGTAACAACATGTGGAAAAGGGAATGCACTGTATTAAGGATATTTGTTTATTAATTCGACACTTAAAAAAAATACAATATTCTGGGCGATCTGGAGCTTTCCCTTCATAAGCTTAGATAAGCCCCCAAACCAGTAATTACTAGCGTAATCAAAATGGAATTGGATGAGGGCAGTGACTAGCCCTCTCATGGAGTCCTTAACAAGCAGCTTGGACTTTCTAGCCAATATCTTAGTCCTGGCAATAACATTCCCTAGCACTTTAGTGGTCATGTGTCACGGATTCCCCCGGTACTGCTGCTCATTCCGTGCACCAGTTCCGGAGGTCTACTTCATCGGCCTCTAGGCGTCACTGAAATGTCACATTACCATGATTAATAATTGTATATATGTGCCGTCTGTTCACCGTTGTCTTGTCGGTTATTGTTCCCATGTCCGTTGGTCTTGTGAGTTCCTGTGCTTTGTTGTTTTGGCTTTCGTGCTGCGTGTATTGTGTACTCATTATAACGGGTCTCGTCCAGTGTATTGTTGTGCCTTTGTTATTACGGGTCTCGTCCTGAGTAGTGTATTGCGGGTCTCGTCCAGTGTATTGTTGTGCCTTTGTTACTACGGGTCTCGTCCTGTGTATTGTATTACGGGTCTCGTCCTGTGTAGTGTATTGCGGGTCTCGTCCTGTGTATTGTTGTGCCTTTGTTATTGCGGGTCTCGTCCTGTGTATTGTTGTGCCTTTGTTATTGCGGGTCTCGTCCTGTGTAGTGTATTGCGGGTCTCGTCCAGTGTAGTGTATTGCGGGTCTCGTCCAGTGTAGTGTATTGCGGGTCTCGTCCTGTGTATTGTTGTGCCTTTGTTATTACGGGTGTCGCCCTGTGTAGTGTATTGCGGGTCTCGTCCTGTGTATTTATTATTTTACCTCGCTCTGTGTGTTTGGTATACGTGTTTGTTTTGGCTTTCGTGCTGCGTGTATTGTGTACTCATTATAACGGGTCTCGTCCAGTGTATTGTTGTGCCTTTGTTATTACGGGTCTCGTCCAGTGTAGTGTATTGCAGGTCTCGTCCAGTGTAGTGTATTGCGGGTCTCGTCCTGTGTAGTGTATTGCGGGTCTCGTCCTGTGTAGTGTATTGCGGGTCTCGTCCTGTGTATTTATTATTTTACCTCGCTCTGTGTGTTTGGTATACGTGTTTGTTTTGGGCTTCGTCCCCGTGCCTTTTCATGGCATGTTGTATATTTTGGGGTGGAGTATTAAACCCCCATATTACGAATTCCTGCGCCTGTCTCCAATCATTTATACAACTTGACTTCATGCTCACACCTCCCAAGCTTCCAGAAAGGATGCATCCCAGGTAGCTAACAGAGGTTTTAGTCGTTAGCACCTCACCCCCTAGCTCCACTCTGATTTTAAAGGACCTACACAATTTAGGTCTGGACACAAAATGAATTGCCTCAGTTTTACCTAAGTGCAAAGATCGTTTATTATCTCCGAGCCATTTGTTAATATTAGTAAGCTTTGTGCTAAGTATGCTCCCCAACATAGTTTTACTTTTGTGAGACACCAGAAGTGTAGAGTCATCCGCATAAAGGAAAAGACAGCCAGAACAAGCATCTTTCATATCGTTTAAATACAGTAGAAACAGGAGAGGCCCAAGCACACTCCCCTGCGGAATGCCACAACTCATTGGTTTTGCCTGAGACAGTGAACCATTAACCTCTACTACTTGCTCCCTACCTGACAGATAGGACTTTACCCAGCCTAGAGGGATACTGCTCAACCACAGTGCCTCCAGTTTGGAGATTAGGAGACAGTGGTTAACTGTATCAAAGGCCTTCTGTATGTCAAGCAGTACCATTCCACAGAGATTTTCCCTCATCAATCTATTTCCTGATGAAGTCACTCAAGTAAAGTAGACATGAATCAGTGGAGTATGTTTTTCCAAAATCCTCCTGAAAATCAGACATTAGACTTTGTTTGTTGATATATTCATAACTTTGCTCATGTACAACTCTCTCCAGGATCTCTGATGTTACACTGAGGATAGATACAGGCCTGTAATTCCCAGGGTCAGACTCTATCCCCTTCTTATAGGGAGGTTTAACTTTAGCTTGTTTCCTGTCCCTGGGAGAGATACCTTGTTCAAGAGAGTGTAACGGCGGGTGAGTGAAATGAGTGAGGAGTCAAATGCAGAGAGCGAAATGAACGGGAAAACGCTTTATGTCCTTCAAAACGTAACAGGTCCAAAACATGGGTGAATGCCCAAAACACTGGCGCTAAACAAACCCCAAACCTCGTTACAAACACTGGACAGTGAAAACCCAAAACAAGACACGATACATCACCAAACGTAACAACCAACAAGCCCGCACAAACACCAGCGGGCAAAACGAACATAAATAGCACCCATCCCAAAACCCCAACAATGAACAGGTGAAAACAATTAGACAGACATAAACGAAAAGGAAAAAGGGATCGGTGGCAGCTAGTAGACCGGCGACGACGACCGCCGAGCGCCACTCGAACAGGAAGGGGAGCCACCTTCGGTGGTATTCGTGACAGAGAGAGATTAGCTATATGTGTAATACAAGGGGACATTTTTTTCAGAGCATTTAAGCTGCTAGCATACTGACTATTTTAGCTGTTGCTACCTTTGTAAAAATAAAAATAATTTTGCTGAACCCCTAACTCAGCATAATACTTCTTGACTTGGGGTCAAGGGTCGAGATGTGCAGCAGGTGGGATGGAGTCAGGCGCAGGACACAGAGGAGGAGTAATAACGGACTTTACTCAAATACAACATCAAAATAATATCCACGCAGGGACAACAATTCAGCTCACAAAATGTAGCGACAGCTTAACACAGAACAAACACGCACAAAACCATGGGGGGAACCAGAGGGTTAAATAAGGAACATAATTATGGGTATGGAAACCAGGTGTGTACAATGAAGACAAACAAATGGAAAATGAAAAGTGGATCGGTGGCGGCTAGAAAACCGGTGACGTCGACCGCCGAACGCCACCCGAACAAGGAGGGGGACCAACTTCCGCGGAAGTCGTGACAACTTGGTTGTTTCCGTACAAACCAGAACTGGTGGCCAGCTTACTGGTGGCAGAACTGAAAAAATAAAACCACTCAGATTTATCGTATACCTTCTCCTGCCTGATGTTCAGTCCAATACTGTTTAATGTGTTTTTGGTACTACAGCCTAGTTCCTTAAATTATTTCCAAAGCTTTTTAGAGTAATTTTTGTTCTCAATAATTTTATCAGCAAAATAACACCTCTTAGCTTCATCCATCGTGCTCTGTGCTTCATTTCTGTGACGTTTATATAGAACAAAATCAGGCTGCTCTTGAGAGTTCTTAAATTTCTTAAAGGCCTTATTCCATTAGCTGCTTCCAAGGCAGCAGCTAATCTTCCTGGGGTCCAGCAACATTAAGCCAGGTATATACAGTTTAAAATATGACATTACATTTCATAACACTTTACCCAATACATTTAGCATGTTCCCTCAGGCCACTACTCCACTATCACATATTTACAATACAACATCCATTTGTACGTGTGTGTAGAGTGCATGTCTTATCATGTTTATGTGTGTCTGTGCCTGAGTGAGTCTCTTCACAGTCCCCACTGTTCCATAAGGAGTATGTTTATCCGTTGTTTAAATCTGATTCTACTGCTTGCGTCAGATATCTGATGTGGAATAGAGTTCCATGTAGTCATGGCTCTATGTAGTAACTGTGCGCCTCCCATAGTCTGTTCTTGACTTGGGGATTGTGATGAGACCTTTGGTGTCTTGTTGCGGTATGCATGGGTGTCTGAGCCGTGTGCTAGTAGTTTAGACAGGCACCTCGTTGAATTCAGCATGTCAACACTCCTTACAAAAACAAGTAATGATGAAGTCAATCTGTCCTCCACTTTGAGCCAGGAGAGACTTACATGGATATTATTCATGTTACCTCTCCTTGTACATTTATGGGTCTGCCGTGCTGCCCTGTTCTGAGACAATTGTCATTTTTTTGCATCACTAGTGTGTTAGTGACTGCTGCATCACTAGTGTGTTAGTGTGTTAGTGACTGCTGCATCACTAGTGAGTTAGTGTGTTAGTGACTGCTGCATCACTAGTGTGTTAGTGTGTTAGTGACTGCTGCATCACTAGTGTGTTAGTGACTGCTGCATCACTAGTGTGTTAGTGTGTTAGGGACTGCTGCATCACTAGTGTGTTAGTGACTGCTGCCTCACTAGTGTGTTGGTGACTGCTGCATCACTAGTGTGTTAGTGACTGCTGCATCACTAGTGTGTTAGTGACTGCTGCATCACTAGTGTGTTAGTGACTGCTGCATCACTAGTGTGTTAGTGACTACTGCATCACTAGTGTGTTAGTGACTACTGCATCACTAGTGTGTTAGTGACTGCTGCATCACTAGTGTGTTAGTGACTACTGCATCACTAGTGTGTTAGTGACTGCTGCATCACTAGTGTGTTAGTGACTGCTGCATCACTAGTGTGTTAGTGACTGCTGCATCACTAGTTTGTTAGTGACTACTGCATCACTAGTGTGTTAGTGACTGCTGCATCACTAGTGTGTTGGTGACTGCTGCATCACTAGTGTGTTAGTGTGTTAGTGACTGCTGCATCACTAGTGTGTTGGTGACTGCTGCATCACTAGTGTGTTAGTGACTACTGCATCACTAGTGTGTTGGTGACTGCTGCATCACTAGTGTGTTAGTGACTACTGCATCACTAGTGTGTTAGTGACTACTGCATCACTAGTGTGTTAGTGACTGCTGCATCACTAGTGTGTTAGTGACTGCTGCATCACTAGTGTGTTAGTGACTACTGCATCACTAGTGTGTTAGTGACTGCTGCATCACTAGTGTGTTAGTGTGTTAGTGACTGCTGCATCACTAGTGTGTTGGTGACTGCTGCATCACTAGTGTGTTAGTGACTACTGCATCACTAGTGTGTTAGTGACTGCTGCATCACTAGTGTGTTAGTGACTGCTGCATCACTAGTGTGTTAGTGTGTTAGTGACTGCTGCATCACTAGTGTGTTAGTGACTGCTGCATCACTAGTGTGTTGGTGACTGCTGCATCACTAGTGTGTTGGTGACTGCTGCATCACTAGTGTGTTAGTGACTACTGCATCACTAGTGTGTTAGTGACTGCTGCATCACTAGTGTGTTAGTGTGTTAGTGACTGCTGCATCACTAGTGTGTTAGTGACTGCTGCATCACTAGTGTGTTGGTGACTGCTGCATCACTAGTGTGTTAGTGACTGCTGCATCACTAGTGTGTTAGTGACTGCTGCATCACTAGTGTGTTGGTGACTGCTGCATCACTAGTGTGTTAGTGACTGCTGCATCACTAGTGTGTTAGTGACTGCTGCATCACTAGTGTGTTAGTGACTACTGCATCACTAGTGTGTTAGTGTGTTAGTGACTGCTGCATCACTAGTGTGTTAGTGACTACTGCATCACTAGTGTGTTAGTGACTGCTGCATCACTAGTGTGTTAGTGACTGCTGCATCACTAGTGTTTTAGTGACTGCTGCATCACTAGTGTGTTAGTGACTGCTGCATCACTAGTGTGTTAGTGACTGCTGCATCACTAGTGTGTTAGTGACTGCTGCATCACTAGTGTGTTGGTGTGTTAGTGACTGCTGCATCACTAGTGTGTTGGTGTGTTAGTGACTGCTGCATCACTAGTGTGTTAGTGACTGCTGCATCACTAGTGTGTTGGTGTGTTAGTGACTGCTGCATCACTAGTGTGTTAGTGACTGCTGCATCACTAGTGTGTTAGTGACTCCTCCATCACTAGTGTGTTAGTGACTGCTGCATCACTAGTGTGTTAGTGTGTTAGTGACTGCTGCATCACTAGTGTGTTAGTGTGTTAGTGACTACTATATCACTAGTGTGTTAGTGACTGCTGCATCACTAGTGTGTTAGTGACTCCTGCATCACTAGTGTGTTAGTGTGTTAGTGACTGCTGCATCACTAGTGTGTTAGTGTGTTAGTGACTACTGCATCACTAGTGTGTTAGTGACTGCTGCATCACTAGTGTGTTAATGACTGCTGCACCACTAGTGTGTTAGTGACTGCTGCATCACTAGTGTGTTAGTGACTGCTGCATCACTAGTGTGTTAGTGTGTTAGTGACTGCTGCATCACTAGTGTGTTGGTGTGTTAGTGACTGCTGCATCACTAGTGTGTTAGTGTGTTAGTGACTGCTGCATCACTAGTGTGTTGGTGTGTTAGTGGCTGCTGCATCACTAGTGTGTTAGTGACTGCTGCATCACTAGTGTGTTAGTGACTGCTGCATCACTAGTGTGTTAGTGACTGCTGCATCACTAGTGTGTTAGTGTGTTAGTGACTGCTGCATCACTAGTGTGTTAGTGACTGCTGCATCACTAGTGTGTTAGTGACTGCTGCATCACTAGTGTGTTAGTGACTGCTGCATCACTAGTGTGTTAGTGACTGCTGCATCACTAGTGTGTTAGTGACTGCTGCATCACTAGTGTGTTAGTGACTGCTGCATCACTAGTGTGTTAGTGACTGCTGCATCACTAGTGTGTTAGTGACTGCTGCATCACTAGTGTGTTAGTGACTGCTGCATCACTAGTGTGTTAGTGTGTTAGTGGCTGCTGCATTACTAGTGTGTTAGTGACTGCTGCATCACTAGTGTGTTAGTGTGTTAGTGACTGCTGCATCACTAGTGTGTTAGGGTGTTAGTGACTTCTGCATCACTAGTGTGTTAGTGACTGCTGCATCACTAGTGTGTTAGTGTGTTAATAACTGCTGCACCACTAGTGTGTTAGTGACTGCTGCATCACTAGTGTGTTAGTGACAGCTGCACCACTAGTGTGTTAATAACTGCTGCATCACTAGTGTGTTAGTGACTGCTGCATCACTAGTGTGTTAGTGGCTGCTGCATCACTAGTGTGTTAGTGACTGCTGCATCACTAGTGTGTTAGTGGCTGCTGCATCACTAGTGTGTTAGTGACTGCTGCATCACTAGTGTGTTAGTGACTGCTGCATCACTAGTGTGTTAGTGACTGCTGCATCACTAGTGTGTTAGTGACTGCTGCATCACTAGTGTGTTAGTGACTGCTGCATCACTAGTGTGTTGGTGTGTTAGTGACTGCTGCATCACTAGTGTGTTAGTGTGTTAGTGACTGCTGCATCACTAGTGTGTTGGTGTGTTAGTGACTGCTGCATCACTAGTGTGTTAGTGACTGCTGCATCACTAGTGTGTTAGTGTGTTAGTGACTGCTGCATCACTAGTGTGTTAGTGACTGCTGCATCACTAGTGTGTTAGTGACTGCTGCATCACTAGTGTGTTAGTGACTGCTGCATCACTAGTGTGTTAGTGACTGCTGCATCACTAGTGTGTTAGTGTGTTAGTGACTGCTGCATCACTAGTGTGTTAGTGTGTTAGTGACTGCTGCATCACTAGTGTGTTAGTGACTGCTGCATCACTAGTGTGTTAGTGACTGCTGCATCACTAGTGTGTTAGTGTGTTAGTGACTGCTGCATCACTAGTGTGTTAGTGACTGCTGCATCACTAGTGTGTTAGTGACTGCTGCATCACTAGTTTGTTGGTGTGTTAGTGACTGCTGATTCACAAGTGTGTTAGTGACTGCTGATTCACTAGTGTGTTAGTGACTGCTGATTCACTAGTGTGTTGGTGTGTTAGACGCTCTGCCTCATTGTGGGCTAATTGTCTAGGATTTTTAGAAGCGGTGGGGGAGGAGGAGAGAAGGGATGATTTATAGAAGCGATGGGGGAGGAGAAGATAAGGAGGGAAGGGATGATTTATAGAAGCGATGGGGGAGGAGGTGAGAAGGGATGATTTATAGAAGCGATGGGGGAGGAGAAGATAAGGAGGGAAGGGATGATTTATTGAAGCGATGGGGGAGAAGGGGGGAAAGGATGATTTATAGAAGCGATGGAGGAGGGGGGGAATGCGTGATGGGATGATTTATAGAAGCGATGGAATGGAGGAGAGAAGGGGTGATTTATAGAAGTGATGTGGGAGCAGGCAGAGAGGAGGGAAGGGATGATTTATAAAAGCGATGGGGGAGGAGGAGAGATGAGGGAAGGGATGAGTTATAGAAGTGATGGGGAGGAGGAGGAGAGAAGGAGGGAAGGGATGATTTATAGAAGTGATGGGGAAGGAGGAGAGAAGGAATTATTTATAGAAGCGATGGGGGAATAGGGGGAGGGAAGGGATGAATTATAGAACTGAAATGGGAGAAGGGGTGAAGGGATGATTTATAGACGCGATGGGGAGGAGAGAAGGAGGGAAGGGATGATTTATAGAAGTGATGGTGAGGAGGAGAGAAGGGATGATTTATAGAAGCGATGGGGGAGGAGGAAGAGGGAAGGGATGATTTATAGAAGCGATGGGGGAGGAGGAGGAGGAAAGGGATGATTTATAGAAGCGATGGGGGAGGAGGAGGAGGAGGAGGGAAGGGATGATTTATAGAAGCGATGGGGGAAGAGGAGGAGGAGGGAAGGGATGATTTATAGAAGAGATGGGGGAGGAGGAGGAGGAGGGAAGGGATGATTTATAGAAGCGATGGGGGAGGAGGAGGAGGAAAGGGATTATTTATAGAAGCGATGGGGGAAGAGGAGGAGGAGGGGGGAAGGGATGATTTATAGAAGTGAAATGGGAGGAGGGGTGAAGGGATGATTTATAGACGCGATGGGGGAGGAGAGAAGGAGGGAAGGGATGATTTATAGAAGAGAATGGGGAGGAGGAGGAGGGCAGAGATGATTTACTGAAGTGATGGGGGAGGAGAGAAGGAGGGAAGGGATGATTTACTGAAGTGATGGGGAGGAGGAAGAGGGAAGGGATGATTTATAGAAGCGATGGGGGAGGAGGAGGAGGAGGAAAGGGATGATTTATAGAAGCGATGGGGGAGGAGAGAAGGAGGGCATAGATGATTTATAGAAGTGAAATGGGAGGAGGAGGAGGAGAGAAGGGATGATTTATAGAAGCGATGGGGGAGGAGGAGGGGATGGATGTTGCCCCCCAGACTAATATAATGTGATTAACTAACAGCCATGTGACGTTGCAGGGCAAGATCTTGGCGACGAGAGAGATTGGTTTCTTTCCCAGCGATGCCGTTAGGCCGTGCCCATGTGTAAGTAAAGATGCTAATTTAACAACGTATTTAAAGTCTTAATGAAGCATTCAGAAAACTTCATAAGCATTCATAAACTTTCATAAGCCTTCATAAACCTTCATAAGCCTTCATTAAACCTTCATAAACTTTCATAAGCCTTTTCATAAACTCTTTCTAATGCCTACGTTCTTCACAGGTGATTGCTCATTACTGCAGACGACCTCTACTTGTCTGCATTGATTTTATTTAGCAGGAAATAATTGTGTTTGTCGCTGTCCCTCCCAGGTACCCAAACCAGTGGATTATTCAGCCCAGCTGTGGTAGGTGAAACAGCAACTCTTACACGTTAGGAATAATTATGTCATTGTTTCTGGGTTTACAATGGTTATTTGTGGACTGTTTGTGATTGTCTAATGATTGTGTAATAGTTGTGTGTTGATTGGTTGATGGTTATCTGATGTCGTCTTCTGGTTATCTCATTGTTTTCTCGTGGTCAGGTTTGCAGGGCCAATGGAAAGGCAGGAGGCGGCGGTAAAGCTGATGGACAGAGAGAACAGCACCTACCTGATCAGACACCGGACCAGAGAGTCTAACGAGTACGCCATCAGTATCAAGTAAGTGGACCTGGGTCCCGGGATGTGTGTTTGTGTGTGTGTGTGTGTGTGCGTGTGTGTGTGTGTGTGTGTGTGTGTGTGTGTGTGTGTGTGTGTGTGTGTGTGTGTGTGTGTGTGTGTGTGTGTCAGCATCATGTACGTGCAGCAGGGGCATGTTCTTCACTTCCAGGACCATGGTGTAACTGTCACGTCACACTGTCCTGTTCAAGAGCCATTGATAGTCTGAAAGCCGTTTTTTTGGGACTGTGTTTTTACCTTCCAGATTATATGTGGAGCAGGATATTACACCTTCAGCCGTTCCTAACATAACCAGGATTTAACTGCGGTGTCACTGGACACTCTCATGGTCAGTTAGCCATTCAGTAAGTCTTAGAGCGGAGACGTTGTCCAGATATTCGACTACGGTCTATGGGCTAGAGAGACTATGAAGTAGAGCAGAGTCGAGGGCCTCGGAAACGGTGTCTGGTAATGTGACACAGCTCTCCAGCCAGTGGCATTCAAGCCGCAGTAGACTCTTATGGTGGACTCTATGGTGGACTCTATGGTTATCATGGTGGACTCTATGGTTATCATGGTGGACTCTATGGTTATCATGGTGGATTCTATGGTTATCACGGTGGACTCTATGGTTGTCACGGTGGACTCTATGGTTGTCAAGGTGGACTCTATGGTTGTCAAGGTGGACTCTATGGTTGTCAAGGTGGACTCTATGGTTGTCAAGGTGGACTCTATGGTTGTCATGGTGGACTCTATGGTTATCATGGTGGACTCTATGGTTATCATGGTGGACTCTATGGTTATCAAGGTGGACTCTATGGTTGTCATGGTGGACTCTATGGTTGTCATGGTGGACTCTATGGTTATCATGGTGGACTCTATGGTGGACTCTACGGTTGTCAAGGTAGACTCTATGGTTGTCATGGTGGACTCTATGGTTGTCATGGTGGATTCTATGGTTGTCATGGTGGATTCTATGGTTGTCATGGTGGACTCTATGGTTGTCATGGTGGATTCTATGGTTGTCACGGTGGACTCTATGGTTATCAAGGTGAACTCTATGGTGGACTCTACGGTTGTCAAGGTAGACTCTATGGTTGTCATGGTGGACTCTATGGTTGTCATGGTGGATTCTATGGTTGTCACGGTGGACTCTATGGTTATCAAGGTGAACTCTATGGTGGACTCTACGGTTGTCAAGGTAGACTCTATGGTTGTCATGGTGGACTCTATGGTTATCAGGGTGGACTCTATGGTTATCATGGTGGACTCTATGGTGGACTCTATGGTGGACTCTATGGTTATCATGGTGGACTCTATGGTGGACTCTACGGTTGTCAAGGTAGACTCTATGGTTGTCATGGTGAACTCTATGGTGGATTCTATGGTTGTCACGGTGGATTCTATGGTTGTCACGGTGGACTCTATGGTGGACTCTATGGTTATCAAGGTGGACTCTGTGGTTGTCATGGTGGACTCTATGGTTGTCACGGTGGACTCTATGGTGGACTCTATGGTTATCATGGTGGATTCTATGGTTGTCACGGTGGACTCTATGGTGGACTCTATGGTTATCAGGGTGGACTCTATGGTTATCATGGTGGACTCTATGGTGGACTCTATGGTTATCAGGGTGGACTCTATGGTGGACTCTATGGTTATCATGGTGGACTCTATGGTGGACTCTATGGTTGTCAAGGTGAACTCTATGGTGGACTCTATGGTTATCAAGGTGGACTCTATGGTTATCAAGGTAAACTCTATGGTGGACTCTATGGTTATCAAGGTGGACTCTATGGTTATCAAGGTGAACTCTATGGTGGACTCTACGGTTGTCATGGTGGACTTTCTGGTGGACTCTATGGTTATCAAGGTGGACTCTACGGTTGTCAAGGTGAACTCTATGGTGGACTCTACGGTTGTCATGGTGGACTCTATGGTTATCAAGGTGAACTCTATGGTGGATTCTACGGTTGTCATGGTGAACTCTATGGTGGACTCTATGGTTGTCAAGGTGAACTCGGTGGTTGTCATGGTGGACTCTATTGTTATCAAGGTGGACTCTATGGTTGTCAAGGTGGACTCTATTGTTGTCAAGGTGAACTCTATGGTGGACTCTACAGTTGTCAAGTTAGACTCTATGGTTGTCAAGGTGGACTCAATGGTGGACTCTATGGTTATCATGGTGGACTCTATGGTTGTCAAGGTGAACTCGGTGGTTGTCATGGTGGACTCTATTGTTATCAAGGTGGACTCTATGGTTGTCACGGTGGACTCTATTGTTTTCAAGGTGAACTCTATGGTGGACTCTACGGTTGTCAAGGTAGACTCTATGGTTGTCATGGTGGACTCTATGGTTATCACGGTGGACTCTATGGTGGACTCTATGTTTATCAAGGTGGAATCTATTGTTGTCAAGGTGAACTCTATGGTGGACTCTACGGTTGTCAAGGTAGACTCTATGGTTGTCATGGTGGACTCTATGGTTGTCAGGGTGGACTCTATGGTGGACTCTATGGTTATCATGGTGGACTCTATGGTTGTCAAGGTGGGCTCTATGGTTGTCAAGGTGGACTCTATGGTGGACTCTATGATTATCATGGTGGACTCTATGGTTGTCAAGGTGGACTCTGTGGTTATCATGGTGGACTCTATGGTGGACTCTATGGTTATCATGGTGGACTCTATGGTTGTCAAGGTGAACTCGGTGGTTGTCATGGTGGACTCTATGGTTGTCAAGGTGGACTCTATTGTTGTCAAGGTGAACTCTATGGTGGACTCTACGGTTGTCATGGTGGACTCTATGGTTATCATGGTGGACTCTATGGTTATCACGGTGGACTCTATGTTTATCAAGGTGGAATCTATTGTTGTCAAGGTGAACTCTATGGTGGACTCTACGGTTGTCAAGGTAGACTCTATGGTTGTCATGGTGGACTCTATGGTTGTCAGGGTGGACTCTATGGTGGACTCTATGGTTATCATGGTGGACTCTATTGTTGTCAAGGTGGACTCTATGGTTTTCAAGGTGGACTCTATGGTTGTCAAGGTGGACTCTATGGTGGACTCTATGGTTATCATGGTGGACTCTATGGTTTTCAAGGTGGACTCTATGGTTGTCAAGGTGGACTCTATGGTGGACTCTATGGTTATCATGGTGGACTCTATGGTTGTCAAGGTGGACTCTGTGGTTATCATGGTGGACTCTATGGTTATCATGGTGAACTCTATGGTGGACTCTATGGTTGTCAAGGTGGGCTCTATGGTGGACTCTATGGTTATCATGGTGGACTCTATGGTTGTCAAGGTGGACTCTGTGGTTATCATGGTGGACTATATGGTTATCACGGTGGATTCTATGGTGGACTCTATGGTTGTCAAGGTGGGCTCTATGGTGGACTCTATGGTTATCAAGGTGGACTCTATGGTGGACTCTATGGTTATCAAGGTGGACTCTATGGTGGACTCTATGGTTATCAAGGTGGACTCTATGGTTGTCAAGGTGGACTCTATGGTCGACTCTACGGTTATCATGGTGGACTCTATGGTTATCACGGTGGACTCTATGGTGGACTCTATGGTGGACTCTATGGTTATCATGGTGGACTCTATGGTGGACTCTATGGTTATCATGGTGGACTCTATGGTTGTCAAGGTGGACTCTATGGTGGACTCTACGGTTATCATTGTGGACTCTATGGTTGTCAAGGTGGACTCTATGGTTGTCAAGGTGGACTCTATGGTGGACTCTATGGTTGTCAAGGCGGACTCTATGGTGGACTCTATGATTATCATGGTGGACTCTACGGTTGTCAAGGTAGACTCTATGGTTGTCATGGTGGACTCTATGGTTGTCATGGTGGATTCTATGGTTGTCACGGTGGACTCTATGGTTATCAAGGTGAACTCTATGGTGGACTCTACGGTTGTCAAGGTAGACTCTATGGTTGTCATGGTGGACTCTATGGTTATCAGGGTGGACTCTATGGTTATCATGGTGGACTCTATGGTGGACTCTATGGTGGACTCTATGGTTATCATGGTGGACTCTATGGTGGACTCTACGGTTGTCAAGGTAGACTCTATGGTTGTCATGGTGAACTCTATGGTGGATTCTATGGTTGTCACGGTGGATTCTATGGTTGTCACGGTGGACTCTATGGTGGACTCTATGGTTATCAAGGTGGACTCTGTGGTTGTCATGGTGGACTCTATGGTTGTCACGGTGGACTCTATGGTGGACTCTATGGTTATCAGGGTGGACTCTATGGTGGACTCTATGGTTATCATGGTGGACTCTATGGTGGACTCTATGGTTGTCAAGGTGAACTCTATGGTGGACTCTATGGTTATCAAGGTGGACTCTATGGTTATCAAGGTAAACTCTATGGTGGACTCTATGGTTATCAAGGTGGACTCTATGGTTATCAAGGTGAACTCTATGGTGGACTCTACGGTTGTCATGGTGGACTTTCTGGTGGACTCTATGGTTATCAAGGTGGACTCTACGGTTGTCAAGGTGAACTCTATGGTGGACTCTACGGTTGTCATGGTGGACTCTATGGTTATCAAGGTGAACTCTATGGTGGATTCTACGGTTGTCATGGTGAACTCTATGGTGGACTCTATGGTTGTCAAGGTGAACTCGGTGGTTGTCATGGTGGACTCTATTGTTATCAAGGTGGACTCTATGGTTGTCAAGGTGGACTCTATTGTTGTCAAGGTGAACTCTATGGTGGACTCTACAGTTGTCAAGTTAGACTCTATGGTTGTCAAGGTGGACTCAATGGTGGACTCTATGGTTATCATGGTGGACTCTATGGTTGTCAAGGTGAACTCGGTGGTTGTCATGGTGGACTCTATTGTTATCAAGGTGGACTCTATGGTTGTCACGGTGGACTCTATTGTTGTCAAGGTGAACTCTATGGTGGACTCTACGGTTGTCAAGGTAGACTCTATGGTTGTCATGGTGGACTCTATGGTTATCACGGTGGACTCTATGGTGGACTCTATGTTTATCAAGGTGGAATCTATTGTTGTCAAGGTGAACTCTATGGTGGACTCTACGGTTGTCAAGGTAGACTCTATGGTTGTCATGGTGGACTCTATGGTTGTCAGGGTGGACTCTATGGTGGACTCTATGGTTATCATGGTGGACTCTATGGTTGTCAAGGTGGGCTCTATGGTTGTCAAGGTGGACTCTATGGTGGACTCTATGATTATCATGGTGGACTCTATGGTTGTCAAGGTGGACTCTGTGGTTATCATGGTGGACTCTATGGTGGACTCTATGGTTATCATGGTGGACTCTATGGTCGTCAAGGTGAACTCGGTGGTTGTCATGGTGGACTCTATGGTTGTCAAGGTGGACTCTATTGTTGTCAAGGTGAACTCTATGGTGGACTCTACGGTTGTCATGGTGGACTCTATGGTTATCATGGTGGACTCTATGGTTATCACGGTGGACTCTATGTTTATCAAGGTGGAATCTATTGTTGTCAAGGTGAACTCTATGGTGGACTCTACGGTTGTCAAGGTAGACTCTATGGTTGTCATGGTGGACTCTATGGTTGTCAGGGTGGACTCTATGGTGGACTCTATGGTTATCATGGTGGACTCTATTGTTGTCAAGGTGGACTCTATGGTTTTCAAGGTGGACTCTATGGTTGTCAAGGTGGACTCTATGGTGGACTCTATGGTTATCATGGTGGACTCTATGGTTTTCAAGGTGGACTCTATGGTTGTCAAGGTGGACTCTATGGTGGACTCTATGGTTATCATGGTGGACTCTATGGTTGTCAAGGTGGACTCTGTGGTTATCATGGTGGACTCTATGGTTATCATGGTGAACTCTATGGTGGACTCTATGGTTGTCAAGGTGGGCTCTATGGTGGACTCTATGGTTATCATGGTGGACTCTATGGTTATCATGGTGGACTCTATGGTTGTCAAGGTGGACTCTGTGGTTATCATGGTGGACTATATGGTTATCACGGTGGATTCTATGGTGGACTCTATGGTTGTCAAGGTGGGCTCTATGGTGGACTCTATGGTTATCAAGGTGGACTCTATGGTGGACTCTATGGTTATCAAGGTGGACTCTATGGTGGACTCTATGGTTATCAAGGTGGACTCTATGGTTGTCAAGGTGGACTCTATGGTGGACTCTACGGTTATCATGGTGGACTCTATGGTTATCACGGTGGACTCTATGGTGGACTCTATGGTGGACTCTATGGTTATCATGGTGGACTCTATGGTGGACTCTATGGTTATCATGGTGGACTCTATGGTTGTCAAGGTGGACTCTATGGTGGACTCTACGGTTATCATTGTGGACTCTATGGTTGTCAAGGTGGACTCTATGGTGGACTCTATGGTTGTCAAGGCGGACTCTATGGTGGACTCTATGATTATCATGGTGGACTCTACGGTTGTCAAGGTAGACTCTATGGTTGTCATGGTGGACTCTATGGTTGTCATGGTGGATTCTATGGTTGTCACGGTGGACTCTATGGTTATCAAGGTGAACTCTATGGTGGACTCTACGGTTGTCAAGGTAGACTCTATGGTTGTCATGGTGGACTCTATGGTTATCAGGGTGGACTCTATGGTTATCATGGTGGACTCTATGGTGGACTCTATGGTGGACTCTATGGTTATCATGGTGGACTCTATGGTGGACTCTACGGTTGTCAAGGTAGACTCTATGGTTGTCATGGTGAACTCTATGGTGGATTCTATGGTTGTCACGGTGGATTCTATGGTTGTCACGGTGGACTCTATGGTGGACTCTATGGTTATCAAGGTGGACTCTGTGGTTGTCATGGTGGACTCTATGGTTGTCACGGTGGACTCTATGGTGGACTCTATGGTTATCATGGTGGATTCTATGGTTGTCACGGTGGACTCTATGGTGGACTCTATGGTTATCAGGGTGGACTCTATGGTTATCATGGTGGACTCTATGGTGGACTCTATGGTTATCAGGGTGGACTCTATGGTGGACTCTATGGTTATCATGGTGGACTCTATGGTGGACTCTATGGTTGTCAAGGTGAACTCTATGGTGGACTCTATGGTTATCAAGGTGGACTCTATGGTTATCAAGGTAAACTCTATGGTGGACTCTATGGTTATCAAGGTGGACTCTATGGTTATCAAGGTGAACTCTATGGTGGACTCTACGGTTGTCATGGTGGACTTTCTGGTGGACTCTATGGTTATCAAGGTGGACTCTACGGTTGTCAAGGTGAACTCTATGGTGGACTCTACGGTTGTCATGGTGGACTCTATGGTTATCAAGGTGAACTCTATGGTGGATTCTACGGTTGTCATGGTGAACTCTATGGTGGACTCTATGGTTGTCAAGGTGAACTCGGTGGTTGTCATGGTGGACTCTATTGTTATCAAGGTGGACTCTATGGTTGTCAAGGTGGACTCTATTGTTGTCAAGGTGAACTCTATGGTGGACTCTACAGTTGTCAAGTTAGACTCTATGGTTGTCAAGGTGGACTCAATGGTGGACTCTATGGTTATCATGGTGGACTCTATGGTTGTCAAGGTGAACTCGGTGGTTGTCATGGTGGACTCTATTGTTATCAAGGTGGACTCTATGGTTGTCACGGTGGACTCTATTGTTGTCAAGGTGAACTCTATGGTGGACTCTACGGTTGTCAAGGTAGACTCTATGGTTGTCATGGTGGACTCTATGGTTATCACGGTGGACTCTATGGTGGACTCTATGTTTATCAAGGTGGAATCTATTGTTGTCAAGGTGAACTCTATGGTGGACTCTACGGTTGTCAAGGTAGACTCTATGGTTGTCATGGTGGACTCTATGGTTGTCAGGGTGGACTCTATGGTGGACTCTATGGTTATCATGGTGGACTCTATGGTTGTCAAGGTGGGCTCTATGGTTGTCAAGGTGGACTCTATGGTGGACTCTATGATTATCATGGTGGACTCTATGGTTGTCAAGGTGGACTCTGTGGTTATCATGGTGGACTCTATGGTGGACTCTATGGTTATCATGGTGGACTCTATGGTTGTCAAGGTGAACTCGGTGGTTGTCATGGTGGACTCTATGGTTGTCAAGGTGGACTCTATTGTTGTCAAGGTGAACTCTATGGTGGACTCTACGGTTGTCAAGGTAGACTCTATGGTTGTCATGGTGGACTCTATGGTTATCACGGTGGACTCTATGGTGGACTCTATGTTTATCAAGGTGGAATCTATTGTTGTCAAGGTGAACTCTATGGTGGACTCTACGGTTGTCAAGGTAGACTCTATGGTTGTCATGGTGGACTCTATGGTTGTCAGGGTGGACTCTATGGTGGACTCTATGGTTATCATGGTGGACTCTATTGTTGTCAAGGTGGACTCTATGGTTTTCAAGGTGGACTCTATGGTTGTCAAGGTGGACTCTATGGTGGACTCTATGGTTATCATGGTGGACTCTATGGTTTTCAAGGTGGACTCTATGGTTGTCAAGGTGGACTCTATGGTGGACTCTATGGTTATCATGGTGGACTCTATGGTTGTCAAGGTGGACTCTGTGGTTATCATGGTGGACTCTATGGTTATCATGGTGGACTCTATGGTTGTCAAGGTGGACTCTGTGGTTATCATGGTGGACTATATGGTTATCACGGTGGATTCTATGGTGGACTCTA